>NW_025999983.1:696939-698363 GCF_001458135.2 Marmota marmota marmota | reverse complement strand
GGTAGGGGGGAGGGGGGAGGATGGGAAAGGCAGCGGAGCACAACAGACACTAGTATGGCAATTTGTAAATCAATGGATGTGTAACTGATGTGATTCTGCAATCTGTGTATGGGGTGAAGGTGGGAGTTCATAACCCACTTGAATCAAAGTGTCGAATATGATATGTCAAGAAATTTGTAATGTTTTGAACAACCCACAATAAAAAATTAAAAAAAAAAAGAATGGGTTCCTCCAAACTTTTAATAAGGCTGGCTGAGACCCCACTTTCTGGAATAGCAGCTAAATTAATGTGCAAAAATTATGAGTCAAGAGCCTATATATATATATATATTTTTTTTTTTTTTTTGAGATTTCAATATCAATTCATTAGGTAAAGGAGAATCTTCATACTCCATGCCTGAGAGCTGCACACAGGCTGCCCGAACTCCCCCCCTTAGCTCAGCTTTGGAGACGTGATCTGAGCCTGCAGCTTGGACCTTGCACCCAGACAGAAATCCTGTACTTCTCATCTTCTGAGAGCAAACCTCATAGAACTTTCTAAAATTTTCCTCCACAAGTCAGGAAACTATAGCTCATGAGATAGACAGGTCACTGCCTGGTTTAATATTCGTGGTGAAATAGTTTTTGCACCTCTAAATAATTGAAAAAATTAGAATATTTAGTGACCCATGAAAATCACAGGAAGTTCAGATTTCGACATCCACAATAGCCTTGTTGAGGCCCTCTTGCCCATACAGTCCTCGGCCAACAGTGGCCAAGCGTGCAAGGGATGCCCGTGGTCTCACAACGGCACACTGTGCAGCTACCTGCAGGTCACAGCACTGAGTCAACATGCTGAGAGCCGTGCGCGGAGCTGACCACGAATGCTCTCCTTCTTGCACTGCCAGAGCACACCACCACGTCCAAATGAGGACAGAGGGAAAGGCACCTTGGCTGTTGCACCTTCAGGGCAGTGGGGGCCAGAGGGCAAGACCTGTGCTTACCAGGCGTGACCTGACCGCTGAGCTGAAGGATGCAGGACACATCTGCACTGCCAGGCTGAGCACTGCCGCAGTGTCCTGACTCACTGGGCAGGAAAATAAGACGATTTAAACAGCATGTCTCGAAACAGTTGAATTTCTTCAAAGAAAAAAAATTTCAATGGAAATCAACATACAACCAAAGCGATTTTCTGAGTGGCTAATTTGTTAGGTCAACAAGGAAAGCTGCACACCAACTGAGTTGATTAGATCATACTTGAGTGCTGCAGCCAGAGCCAACAAGATCACCCAAGACTGTAGCTTTGGGCCTCAGAGGCCTTGCGTAGACAGACACTAGACAGCATCCCTGCTTCGTTTCCAGCAGGCAGATGGTATTCAAGCGCCTCCTCTCGACACCCCCCCCCCCACCCTTTCTTTCGTTTACATCTTTGATATCACGTTTGT
>NW_025999983.1:685169-696132 GCF_001458135.2 Marmota marmota marmota | reverse complement strand
TGAGTCAACAGATGGCACAAAAGCCACTCGACTCTGTTTATGGAAGAAGCCAACCCTCGGGCGGATGCGGCTCAGGGCCTCCCCGCCTGCTGCCCGGGAGGGGAAGGGAAGGGAACCAGGAAAGCTGAGGAGTCACAGGAGACCAGGCGCAGAGTCCATGAAGAGCCCGCGGGCGGCAGCTATGAACGAGCCTGCTGTGGGATGAAGAGATGTGGGGCGACCAATTGTGGTGGAGCGTGCGAAGGAGTGAGTCCTAAGCAACTGCACACTCCTGACACAACCTGTGAAGCCCCTCCTGTGACATCTCGCTTGCCTCCTGAACAACATGCCTAAGACGCTCACCGTCAGCCTCTGCCACGAAGTCTGGCCCTCTGCTCCCTCAGTCCACGCACTGAATACCCTGAGCAGGCCCAGGCTGTTCTCATCGCAGTGCGTGCTTCATGTCCCAGCTCATGACATCGAGGCTGTGTGGCCTGGGTACGGTCTGCCCCCGAAGGTTCACGGCGCTCCATCCTCTCTCTGTGGCATGGAACTGGAGGAAGCCGGGAGAGGTGGGTCCATGGAGGTGCAGAGGTCACAGTGAGCACACTATGGGAGGACTGGGGTGGCTGCCACAGCACCTGGCTAGTCCTGTGAGAGCGGGTGCCCTCGGGTGCCACTGGCTTCTTGCAGTGCTGCTGTTCCCAAGTTGTGACTTATCCTGCAGCCTCACCAGAGGCCAAATCACCAGGGTTCCAGTCCCAGTCTTCCAACCTCCAGGCCTACAAACTGCACAAGCTCCTTTTCTTCACCAATAACTCATCCCCAGGTAGTTTGTAACAGCAACAGAAACCACACTACGCAGCGTGCACATGTGGGTGGGTGGATGGATGGCGATGGACGGGTGACACTGGGGAGAGCATCAATAGTTCATTTCTAACAGGCAAATGGTGTTCAAGCATCTTTTCTGGACATCATTCATGCATGACAAGTGGGTGGGTGGATGGGCAGGTACCTTCCTGTTTTATAATCTGTAAACGTAACAATCCAACATAATCACCTGCTGCTACCCTGGAAGTGAAGTCATGATCAAGGGCCTTGCTAGGGAATTGCAAACAAACAGGCTACCACATGCATGTATCTGGAGGTGGCAGTTTACATTTTTGTTTTTCTTCAAAGGATTTCAATGCAAATTTTAAAAATGGTTATTATTACCACATATAAAATATTTCAAATATTTCTAAATAGAAAGAGAACTGACAAAATATATAGTTTAAAAAATTACTCTCCAAAAAATAATACCTTGTATTTTGCCAAACTACTGTGTTTTTTATCATATAAATAAATTTTATACCCAGGTATCTTGAAAGTGGAATATACTCTTGTCAATCAACCAACAATTAAGTCTTTTAAAAATCTTTTTAGTAATCCAATATTTTGAGTTGAAATAATGAAATGCCATTTCAACTTTATGTCTAAATGTACTTTAAGTCAATTCCCAAGTAAAGTCTCCCTGTTACAGCTTGTGGAGATTCCTATACCCTTGGCTCTGCCAAGTGGCCCAGAGTGGGTCTCCTTCAGCCAGCTACCGGGGGACCTACAGCGCTCACTGTCTTTAAAAAGCAAAACTGATAATGTGAGTGAAATCGCAGTGGATTTGTTGATAGTCATCTTCCAAGGTTCAAATGCTACTTTCTGAGAAAACTCTACATCATTTCTGTTGTCAAACATTATTGTTAAATTCACAAGCAATTCATTCTGCTGCTTCAGTCTAAAAATTATGAAATTATCCAACACTAAATCTTCTACTTTTCCTGGCTACTTATTTTCCCCTGAGGGAAGAAAAATACCAAACATCAAATGTTGGATCTGAGTAATTCACACCCAATTTTCAAATGCAGCTATAAAAAAAAGTGGTGGAATTAGTCACAATATAAAACTAAACAATATAAAACAATTCAATTACAATATGAAACTAACTAACAATTTGAAGAAACCAGTATTGAGGGTCCAACAGCCCAAGGCATGACTTT
The DNA here is from genome assembly GCF_001458135.2 of Marmota marmota marmota. Taxonomy (NCBI): domain Eukaryota; kingdom Metazoa; phylum Chordata; class Mammalia; order Rodentia; family Sciuridae; genus Marmota; species Marmota marmota. Next base: position 694,120 of record NW_025999983.1, on the reverse strand, counting down.
GTGTTCTGGTTCAAAAAGTAATTGCTCAGACTATCTCCACGCAGGACAGGCCTTCAAGGAGAAAGTCAAACATTTCTAAACCCACTCCTAATGGGATATCCTAGATGACAAAAACCTAAGATAAATTAAAAACTTAAGTCTACAAACCAACATGGAACCACACAACCCAAAGGACCCTCAGGTCGCAGCAGGAATCCACGTGGCCACTGGTCCTTCGAGAGGCGACAAGACGTGATGGGCTCAGGAGAAGCCGACCCTGGTCACCCGAGCGCCCCAGGACGCTGTGCCAGATCTTGGTGTTGTCTGAGGTTGTTCAGAGGACGCAGGTAGGAGTGGCTCAGCAAGAGACTGCCCAGACCCACTGTGCCTCACTGGAGACCAGAGGTGACGTGCCATCGCTTAACAGTCACACCGATATCTCAGTGTGGGACGCAGTGCCTGGCAGGCAGCCACTGTGGGCTTCACGTAGAAGGAACCTATGAGGAGGCCAGAGGACACCATGCAGAACAAGGCCCACAAGTCGGCAGAGGGCACAGGCCTTCATGAAATAAAGGACTCATGAAAAGATTAAAAAAAAAAAAGACATTCCAATTATTTGCCATTGTCCTATAAGCCACCCCCAAACTTAAATGACTTAAAATAACCAGTGGTTTTATGAGTCCAGAACTGCCCAGGTTCAGTGGGGTGGCAAGCCCTCTGTCGATATCCTGCTGATGACTGTTCCTGCTGGGGCTGAGCTGAGCGTGCACCCACATAGCCCCCCAGCAAGGTGCAACCTGCAAGACTCAGCCCTGTAACATGCCGTGACGACAGCACACAGCACAGAGCCAACAGTCCTCTCAACAGATGCAGGAAAACACCACTGAGCAGACTAACAGGAGGGGGCCAGGGTGAAAGCGCACAGCTTCCGCTACCCTGCGGAGAATGCCTCAAAGCTTCGCCTCATGTCAGGGACAGCACAAGGTGTCCACTCCTATGACTTCAGTGCAACATGCCATGGGAGGTTAGAGCAGGACATCAGATGAGAGACAGGAGGGTCGTCGGGGAGAGAGAAGGAAAGTAACCTTATTTCCTTATGGCAGGTCACAGGTCACGTGTGAAGTTGTCCAGACCCACAAAACACTGCCATAGCCATCAGGCATGTAGCCAGGCTGCAGGACACAATGTCAATGTGCAGAACAAGTCTCATTTGTATACGATACCAGTGAACATTCTGAAATCAAGAGGACTCCAAAGACATCTTTGGTTCCACCAAAAAAAATATTAAAACTGATAAATGAGCAAAGTTATAGAATATAAAATCAACATATAAAATTAGTAGTATTGCTATGTGCCAATAGCAAGTTTTAAAAATAGAAATCAAGAAAGCAATTTCATTTAAAATAGCTGTAAAAAATATAGAAAAATACTTGGAGTTAACTTAAGAAGATGTGAAAATTATAAAACACCTATGGAAAAAACACCAAAGAAAATGGAAAGATACTCTGTGTTCCTGGGTGGGAGGAATCCATGTGTTAAAATGCGTCTACCACCCAAGCCATCTGCAGAGTCAATGCCACCCTCATGGACAGTCCAACACCTTCTTCACAGAGCTCGGAAAAACAATTCCAAAATGTATATGGAACCTCCCCAAAACAGCCTCGTCAAGGCGACCCGAGGATGAAGATCAGAGCAGGAGGCAGCACACCAGCGGACAGCGACACCCGCTCCACAGCTGTGGCCACCAGACAGCATGGAACAGCTCGGGCAGAGAGACATGTGGAGTGACCAGCAGAACCGAGGGCCTGGGCATGAGCCTGCACCTCCACAGCCAAGTGACTGACAAAGGAGCTCAGAACACACAGAAGAGAAGGCATCTTTCCAGCAAAGCGATGAGAAAAGGGATGTCCGTGTGCAGGAGAAGGAAGCTAGGTCCCTCTCTCTCAAAAGTCACCAAGATTAACCGGAATGGATTGAAGATTTAAAATGCAAGACCTGAAACCACGAGCTGCTCTAAGTGAACAGGGAGAATGTTGAGGACATTGGGATTGGGGAGGATTTTTTTTGCATAGGACCCCAAAGCTCATTATATCAAACTAAAAAGCTTCTGTGCCACATAGGAAGTATTCATCAGCGTGAAGAGACAACTACAGGCCAGCAACAGCATCTGTGAACTATACACCTGACCAGCAGCCAGTGTCCAGCACATATGAAGAACTCACACAGCCTAACCAAAAAATTATGAGCAATAGATGGAAGTAAACATTTCTCAGAAGATGACATAAAAACAGCCGGCAGACATATGAAAAAGTGCTCCACACCACCAGTCGGGGAAATGCGAGTCAGAACCACCCTGAGCCCTCACCAGGCTCCAGTGAGAATGGCCATTGCCAAGAAGACTGAAGGTGACCGCTGGCGAGCAGGTGGAGGAAAGGGGCCCTTGCACTGTTGTGGGAGTGTAAATCAGCACAGCCAGCGTGGAAAACCACACGGAGATTCCCTGGAACACCAACAGTAGAACTAGCACGTGACCCAGCCATCCCACTGCCAGGTCCACGTCCAGAGGAGAGGAGTCAGTGTGCTGAGGGGCACCGGCTCTCCCTGGGTCACCGCAGCTCTACTCACAGGAGGTCTAGTGTCCGTCAGCTGAGGGTGGACAGAGAAGGGGCGGGGCATGTGCCCCATGGAGCACGAGTCGGCCACAGAAGGACGACCCTGTCCCGTACAAGAAGATGGGCCCGGAGATCACTGTGCCAGGAGAACTAAGCCCGGCTCAGAGGGACAGGCACCACGAGATCGTAGTCCTAAGGGAGGCTGATGGGGTTGATCTCACAGAAGCTGAGAGCAGAGGGTGGCTCCAGACATGGGGGGCAGGAGGTGAGGAGGGTGGGCAAGGATGATCCATGATGCTGAGTCAGAGTTAGAACGGAAGCAAGTAGCCCTGATATATCGTGGCACCGTGGGGTGACAACGATCCTGGTGTTGTACCATGTACTAGAGGAAAAGAAGGTGAATGCTTATCACAAAGACATGCTAGAAGTGGGAGGTCCACGTGACTAGGCTGACTCAGCACCACACCACCACAGTCATTCTCAAACACACTGGGAGCCTTATCATCATGGCTGTGCTCCCCACGTTGAATCACAGATGCCATGCAGCCCCACCAAAATTCAATCTCCCTTTTATATACAAAAAGACAATCTGATCCTAAAATCCATATAGAAATACAAGAACCCCAGCAATCTTGAAAATAACCTTGAAAAAGAAAAACTAACTGGAAAGACTCACAGGCCCCAATTTCAACAACTTCTACGAAGCCGCAGAAACAGAGGTGTTGTTGGTGCAGGATGCGCCCACAACAAATGGGATGGGATGGGATGGACAGTCCTGAAACAGACCAGAGCCCACGGCCACCGAGCTCTGAGGAGGGTGCCACAGCCACACAGAGCAGAAAGAAGTGTCCTTTCAACTGTGGTGCGGGGACAGCTGTCAGCTGAAGACAGAAATCAAGGGCAACGTGGACGCGGATTTCAACTCAACTGCACACGATAAGCAAAACTGAATCCCAAACAGGTGAAAGATAAACAGCAGCAAACCTTCATGACCTTGGTGTTGGCAATGTTCTTTGATAGAATACCAAAAAAAAAAATCCAGAGAAGACAATCGATCACGTTAGAAGCTCAATGCCGGGCTGGCTGTTTTTTGGTGTGAACTGAGTACTTGGAAAGCACTTCCTTGTTGGGAGCGTAGCTGGCCCATTTCCTCCCATTCTGTAGCTTCTCTCTCCACATTCTTGTTTCCTTTGCTGTGCAGAAACTTTTTATTTTGATGCCATCCCATTTATTGATTCTTAGTTTTATTTCTTGAGCTTTAGGAGTTTTATTAAGGGAGTTGACCAATAAATGGCAAATGAACTACACTGAAGTTTCTTAAAGGAAAAAGTAGAAATGGGCAGCAGGTACCTGAAAAACGGCCCACATGGTTGGGCATCAGGGAGACGCCGATCAAAACGACACTGAGACTCCCTCTCCCTCCAGTTAGAACGGCCATCAAGAATACAAGCCACAACCAGGGCTGGCAGCGGTGGGAGCGAGGCACACGCACGCGATGCTGGTGGGGCTGCCGGTCAGTGCGACTCCTCTGGAGAGCAGCATGGAGGCTCCCCAGGGGACCGGAACCATGCAGGACCCAGCAATTCCACACCTAAAGGAGCTAAGATGGGTGTGACCCATGTTCACAGCGGGGCAACTCACAAGAGCCAAGCCATGGACGAGCCCAGGTGCCCTTCAACACATGAATGGGTAAAGAAACTGTGGTACAGATACACAATGGAGTTCTACCCAGCCATGAAGAATCAAACTGTGGTATTTCCTAGTAAATGGAAGGCACTGGAAAAGGTCATGCTGAGTGAAATTCAAAGGTCAAATGTTTTCTCTCAGCTGAGGAAGCTAGAAAGAAATGAGGAATTCTTAAAAAGTAGGCCTCATGAAAACAGAAGGGAGAACAGGGAGAGGAGAAAGGGGTCCGGGGGAAGGGGAACAGGAAAGGGAGGAGCTGCAAAATGAAACTGACCAACTGGCCGTTGCACGTGTGGCTATGTCACAGTGAGTCCCACGTTGTGCGTGTCGGTGAGGCACCTAGTTTAAAAACCAACAAGTAGAAGGAAGACCAGCAGAGAGAAAAAGGACCAGGGAGGGAGGAGCGGAGAGAGGGAAAGTACTGGGATTGACACTGCTCTCCACCACAGACAGTGGGGACAACTAGAAACTGAGGGACAGAGAGACAGGTGAACACACATGGCACGGAGCCATGGAGAACTTTCAGCAGTAGAGATGACGCTGTATACACACTACATGTAGCTGAACCCTGAGGACACCAGGCCCGGTGAAGGCCAGACCCCAAAGGCCACCCACAGCAAGATGCCACTTGGTCCAATATTGAGAATAGGGAACAGATGGACTCAGCCTCTTAGCCACTGCTGGAAGACTGGCAGGCTGGAGGGTGGGGCGGACTGGCAGCGGCCAGGGGCTGCAGGCACGGATGAAGCGGTTCCTGATGAGACGGGGATAACATCAGCACAGCAGTTGACCACGTACACTCACTCCACCAAAAAACAACACAAATGGGTAATTAACAACACCGGGTGAATTATTCCTCCATAAAAACCCCACTAGGTACTCCTGCTGAGGTGCTGGGTCTGCTTCAGAGGAACTGGGGAGACCTGAGGCAGGGCTGCCGGGCGGACGGCCTAACCTGGCTCTTCAGGGTTCCCTCCCCACCTTGGAGATAAGAGGCTGCCCGTGAATCAAGGGCAGCCAAGCCAAGGCTAAAAGGACACGGAGAAGGGAGACATAGGCACTTGACCAAAAGTGGCAGGCAGTGCTGACACGGAGTGTCACAGCCATGTTCACCCACGGCCCCTCCCCAGGCTGAGGGAGGGGCTCCAGCTCAGGAGGACAGCGGCTTCCCCTCCACTGGCCAGCAGTGTGGGCAGAGGTCTGCAACCCAGGATGAGTGCTGGCCTGGCAAGGCGGCTGGCACTGTGTGACAGAGGCAATTCCAGCCTTCCACCAGGTGTGACCCAGACTGAAGTCACAGTGACAGCCACATGCACTGTGCAGGTGATCTTGGAGAAGAAGCGTGAACACCTGACTCTGTCTTGCACAAGGCACTGCCACATGCTATGTATATCAATTTGGAGAAACTTTGGCAACATTCATCAAAAGCTAAGAAGTGAGAACATTGATTCAGCAATTAATTACTCTTGTAAAGACCGTTATAGAGAAATAATCACACAAATATTAAAAATGTGTTTGAAAGGATGCTCATTGTGGTGTTCTATATATTTCAAAAGCGCTGGAAGCTACCTTAATATAAAACAGGCCGTGAATCAAGCACATGGCGACACACCATCTTAGAGACCTGCATGCAGCTCTCAAGGCAAGGTGGTGAAAATCAGGCTGACCAACATTATGGGCAACAGGGCCTCTTTCTCCTATGTGTGTGCATGTGCGGGTATAAACACAGAAGTCCCACACACACGCAGGCGAGAAACACACACAGGCGAGAAACACCCGGGGCTTCCACCCTAGCAGGTTAGCAGTGGGTATCTCATCAATGACTAAATGCTGAGAGCCACAGCCGAGTCAGAATGACCCATGGCATTTTTGCCAGAACAGAGTGGTTGAGAGGTGACCAGCAAGCCATTGAGATGATGATGGTTATGTTAAGCTGTGTATTCAATTGTATATTAGACCCCTGCTGTCCGCCTCAGGCGCTGGCTACTTTGGAGTTCTTGAGCTACTTAGGAGGTCTCCGGGATTCCTGGGTAGTTCGCCTTGGTTGGGGAAGTGCAGGAGGAGGGATTTCCGGTTGGTGTGTGGTGTGTCCCTGGGGAAGGCCGCGTGCATGGCGTTCGTGGGAGTTCGGAAATAAAGTTTGCTCCTGCTTGAGTGGCTCATGATTTGTGCCCAGCCAGACTGCGGCATTTGGTGGCTCGTGCAGGGGACGCCTGAAGCTTGGGGGTAAGTAAAATTGCTCACCCCTGAGGGAAGGCGAGAGAATGGGTGACCATTTCAAAAAACAATGTGTTCTTGTTTTGATTTGTTTTGTTTTTGTTTCAAGCTGCCTATCCCTAGAACTTTCTCAGGCAAACTGGGAAAAATGGTTGGCTCAAGGTTTGAAGTTGTTCAGCCCTGAGGAAGAGATAGAGATAGACCATGAAAATACATTTCAAAAAAATAGGAAAATTGATACAACGATTTTTGTTCCGTTTTTGTTTCATTTTGCTTCAGTTTTGTTTTGAGTTATTTGTTTGAGTTGTGTTATCCTTGTAGCAGAAATATGGGGTCAGAAATTAGCAAAAAAAAAAAAACGAAATAACGTTAAGTAAATTGTTCGAGGAAGGAGGCACCCCAGTAAAACCAAAAAGAGTCAGGGCATAGGTTGATACAATACAAAAATGTAGCCCATGGCTTTTTAAGGAGGAGTTGTTGAATATATCACAATGGGACCATCTGGTGAAGATTTAAGGGACAGGGAAAAGAAAAACCCAGGAACTCTGCCAGTTGGCACATTGCCATTGTGGATGATGATACGATTTTGTTTGCCTAGTCCAAACCTTTCAGTTCAGATTATGGTAGAAGACATATTAGATCAGGAAAAAGAGGAGGCCTCTTGAGATAGTCAGAAAGGGGAAGAAAGTTTAGAGCAGAAAAAGCCATCAGGGGAAAAGTAAAAACAGGAGGCTGCTACTAACAGCTTTCTATCACCAGAGGACATAAATGTCCAACCAACAGCTCCACCTATGGAGCCCTCAACCCCCATAGTTGATAGATGGGATCCTGAGACAGGACCTCAAAGATTAGCATGCCCTGTATTTGAACAGGCAGGAGGGCAGCGAATTCACCATGTTTTAGATTTCAAAACAGTGAAGCAGCCAAAAGAGGCTGTAACAACCTATGGTCCTCAAGCACCCTTCACTATAAGCTTTGTCGAATCCATTACCAACTTGAACATGATGCCAGCAGATTGGACTAGTATGTGTAAAGCTGTGCTAAATGCAGGAGAATACCTGTTATGGAAGGTTGCCAATGAGGAATTTTGCATGGAGACGGCTAGGCGAAATGCAACAGCTGGTTATCCTCAGAGAAATCCAGATATGTTGTTAGGAAAAGGACCTTATGAGGATCAGCTGCAACAAATTGCATATGATCCTGCTATATACTCACAAATTGCTGTAGATGCGGTTAGGGCATGGAAGACTTTACAAGGACATGGAGATTTACAAGGTCAATTATCTAAGGTAATACAAGGAGTTAATGAACCTTACGCTGAATTTGTAGATAGGCTTATTCAAACAGCTACCAGAGTTTTTGGGGATACAGAGGAAGCAATGCCATTAATTAAACAGCTAGCCTTTGGGCAAGCAAACAGATGGTGCAAGGAGGCCATTAGATCATGGAAACATGGAGATTTAAACACATATATTAAATTATGTAGAGACATTAATGAACAAGGGCAAGTCTTGGCAGCTGAAGTACAACAGGCTTTAGATGCCAGGCCGAAAACATGCTACAATTGTGAACAAACAGGACATTTTAAAAGGAGTTGCCCCATAGGAGGAGGGTTTAACAAAGCTAGGTATCAAAGGAGTAGAATACTGGGTATTTGCCCACGATGACATAGAGGGAGACATTGGGCTAATGAATGCCGTTCTCAACCACCATAGAGGGTACTCTGTTATCAAAAAACGGACAAGGACCAGGTGTTTACCCACGATATTAAGGAGAAAAGCATCAGGCTCCATTGCCAAAAAACGGACTGGGGGGTCCAATGCTCTGGGGCCCACAACCACAAATATACAGGGCAATGGAGGAACCCAGCAACACCATCAGGGTAGTGCCCAGGACACATTATCCATTAGATCCCTCATCAGACAAACCAGAGGGAGCGCAGGGTTGGACATCTGCGCCTCCACCAGAGCAGTACTAACTCCAGAGATGGGAGTTCAAATCATTCCCACAGGGGTAAAAGGACCTCTTCCCCAAGGAACAGTAGACTTATTATTGGGACGCACTTCTTCTACTTTAAAAGGACTTATGATAAATCCTGGTGTAAATGATCCCGATTATGAAGGTGAAATAAAAATTATAGCTAGTTCTCCAAAGGGTATATCAGTAATTTCACCAGGAGGTAGAATAGCACAGTTATTAATAATACCCAGCCTGCATGATAAATATTCCAGTCGTACTGTAGAAAGAGGATCCAGGGGATTAGGCTCCACAGGTGTAAATTGGGCTATGCTGTCTTTAATTTAGATTCTCGCCCAATGCTAAAACTAAATATTCAAGGACATGAATTTAATGGGCTACTGGACACAAGTGCAGACCTTAGCATCATATCTCGTCAAGAATGGCTGAAACATTGGCCATTACAACAGGCCACTCAAACGCTTCGAGGCCTAGGAGTGG
>NW_025999983.1:681597-684359 GCF_001458135.2 Marmota marmota marmota | reverse complement strand
TTTGCCTTTATTATTTATTGTACTACCAACAAAAAATATTCCTACAGGAGTATTTTGGCAAGAAGGTCCATTATTATGGATACATTTATCTTATTCTCCTAACACTATTCTTACTAGGTATCCTGAGGCTGTAGGACAATTAATACTCAAAGGAATAAAAGCAGCAAAGGGAGTGTTTGGAATTTCTCCCAATAAAATTATTACTCCATATACTATGAATCAAATTGATGAGTTAGCTAATGAGTTAAATACTTGGGCAATAATCATGTGCAAATCTAATGTTTCATTTGATAACCACTTACCATCTAATCCTTTATTGTCTTTTTGGTCATTGCATCCTGTAATTTTTCCAAAAATGACAAGAAAAACACCTATCATGAATGCTCCAAATATATTCACTGATGGGTCAAATAATGGTACAGCAGCAGTAGTTACCCCTGATCAAACTTTTACATTTTTAGTACCCAAACAATCAGCTCAAAAGGTAGAGCTTAATGCAGTTTTACAAGCTTTTGTGATGTTTAAAGATTCTGTATTTAATTTATTTTCCGATAGTCAGTATACAGTTAATGCTCTAGTATCCCTTGAAGATGCTGGTAGGATTTCCCCTCCCTCTACTGTTTTCTCTTTGTTTTCCACTATACAAAGTCTAATCTGGGACAGAAAAGACCCATTCTTTATAGGACATATCAGGGCACATACAGGATTGCCTGGAGCCCTTAGTTTGGGCAATGATTTAGCAGATAAAACTACACATGACATACATATTTTCTCTACACTAGAAGAAGCTACAAATTTTCATAAAAGGTTCCATGTCAATGCTAATACTTTATAAAAGCATTTTAAAATAACTGAGGAACAAGCCAGACAAATAATAAAACAATGTCAAAATTGTGTGACCTTTTTACCACAAGTTAATCTTGGAGTCAATCCTAGAGGATTGATACCTAACCATATTTGGCAGATGGACGTCACACACTTGCCAGAATTTGGAAAATTAAAATATTTGCATGTTACAGTTGATACTTCTTCTGGATTTTTGATGGGCTCCCTTCATGCCGGAGAAAAAACTAAAGATGTTATAGCTCATTGCTTACAAAATTTTGCCACTGTGGGTGTTCCAAAACAGTTAAAAACAGATAATGCCCCTGGTTATACTTCTACCTCTTTTAAACAATTTTGCTCATCATTTGGCATTACTCATATAACAGGAATCCCATACAATCCACAGGGACAAGGCATAGTTGAAAGAGCTCATCAAACTATTAAAATGTACTTATTAAAGCAAAAAGAGGGAATTGGAAAGGGGTATATATCCCCCAAAGATAAACTTAAAATAACCCTTTTTACTCTAAACTTTTTAAATTTGGATTCATCAGGACTTAGTGCTGCGGAAAGGCATATGTGTCCAAAAAATGTACATAAGCCTAAGGTACTTTGGAAGGATATTCTAACAGGACAATGGAAAGGTCCTGACCCAGTGATTGTCTGGAGTCGGGGTTCTGTTTGTGTGTTTCCACAGGGAGAACAGCAACCTATTTGGATTCCAGAGAGACTAACCAAAGCAATTTCTACAGACCAAAAAGAAGATGATTTGACTCAAATCCATAACAGCTGATATCCAGAGCTCCAGCTTGGCTATTCTTACATCTGCAACAGTGGTTCTCCCACACCTGGAGGCTAATGAATAATGAACACCATTAAAGCCTATTTCAAATGTAAAAAACCTTGGGGCTTGCTTGTGGGAATACCTTCAGACCCATTATGCAAGTTACAAGATAAAGGATGGGATATCCAAAAGAGAGTCAAACCCAGGTGGTAACCAGGATGTCTTTTTCAATATCTATTTTATTATTGCCCTTTCCCACTTCATAAAGTTCTATTTTATTTTTTGAGCTCATACAGACCTAGGTTAATGTTCTTCTGATCAGTTTTATTTTTTGACTGTGGAGTTTTTAAACATTGCAATGGAGATTTTACCTGTGTAAAGCTACAAGGCCTTTACTATTGTCTTATGTGTTGTATGTTTGTGTGCACACTTGTGTTTTGTGTTGTATGTCTGTATGTGCGTATGTCCATATATCATATATGAGGAGCGCTCATGAAAAAATGGATCCAAATATTTTTATTATTCACGTGATTTAAATGGTTTAATTTAAATTGGGTAAACAGCTGTTGAGGATTGTTTTAATATGTGAACAAATAAGGAGGTTAACAGATCTGTTTGTTTACTTTCACCTTTCCTTTTCATTATATCTAATTCTATTCAGGACACTAAATTGTTTAGAAAATTGCTTTCTTTTACTGCCTGCTGGAATGTTACATAATTTTTTTTTTTAGCCGTCATTGCCAGAATTCCTATCTTCATCCCAGTGCCGGTGAAGACAAAGATAAAACCAAACTACAGCTTCTACGATAGCTATCACAACAAACTGTATAAACTGATGCATCAATGAATAATGTAACTCAACAAGTGATGCTCAATCAAGGAGTGGATTTACTTTGGGAGGAAATGAACATATTAATAGATTCCTCTGCTTTGAACTGCTTGCAGAACTTGCCTGGACTATGTATCACCTGTATGCATTGTGAACTATCTGTTGGTGCAGCGTATCTTTGCTGATGGTGTCACCGGTGGTACAATTTTTCCAAAGGAGCCGTCAATTGGCTTGGTGTCGTGGCATTTCTGTATCCTCCTCCCCTCTGCTTGTGATGGTCGTTCAGCTAAAATTTGGGGGCCAACAGAGGTGAGGCAAAGAACC
>NW_025999983.1:636389-681054 GCF_001458135.2 Marmota marmota marmota | reverse complement strand
CACTGGTGCAAAGGCCTATCCACAAGTATGGCTGTATGCTGGACCGGTAGTCAGTGACGGGTATGATCCAATTGCAATGGTACCAACCTAAGACAGGAGGCTGATGCCTTGAGGTCAGCTCATCCGATGATGGGTAAGGACCATATGTAGAATTGGACAACCTAAGACAGGCACGGTCCCTAAGCCACATTGCTTGTTGCTTAATTAAACAGAAGGGGGGAGATGCTGAGAGCCACAGCCGAGTCAGAATGATGCATGGCATTTTTGCCAGAACAGAGTGGTTGAGAGGTGACACCAGCAAGCCATTGAGATGATGATGGTTATGTTAAGCTGTGTATTCAATTGTATATTAGACCCCTGCTGTCCGCCTCAGCCTGCTACTTTGGAGTTTTCGGGCTACTTAGGAGGTCTTGCGGGGATTCCTGGGGAGTTCGAGTTGGTTGGGGAAGTGCAGGAGGAGGGATTTCCCGTTGGTGTGTGGTGTGTCCCGGGGGAAGGCCGCTTGTGTGGCGTTCGCTGGAGTTTGGAAATAAAGTTTGTTCCTGCTTGAGTGGCTCGTGATTTGTGCCCAGCCAGACTGCGGCAACTAAAAACTGTTGTCATCTTTTTCTTTGCTTTATTTTGTATATTTATGTTTAGTTCCAAATATAATATGTATTATTTCTTTTAAAAGGCACTTAGAAATAATACCTCAGAAGGTAAAATAAACAATTTTTCTCTACCTGTAGCTTACATTTAATAAATGACTACATATTGTACATAAATTCTACCAAGGATGGAGTTGCTTTTTTGTCATGGCCAAATTGCTCATTAAGTCCACACTATGACTAAGGGTTCATCTGGTCTGGCTCTTGTCCTGCAGTGGCTGACACAAGCACACCAGGCAGGCTCTCTCTATGCACTCCTGCTTTAAACTTCTGTTGGATACCCATTAGCTTAAACACTTCAGAATCTGCACAAGCCTACCCATGGGGTTCGTCTGGGGAAACTCTGCCATCGTCCCCTTTCCCTTGGTATCCTGTTGATCCTTGGAGATAAAAGTTGCCACATTGCTTCAATTCACAAACTTCCTTAGCGCTGTCAATAGTAGAATCAGATGTGTCACAGGAATCCTATGTGCTGAGTGTAGCTGACTTATTTTAAGACAAATTTCTAAAGCTGGGTTTATAAATCATTTACAAAGAGATTGAGCAGAACCAAAATTACAGTCCAACTGTCAGATTCCTGCAGGGTGACCACAGTGTGCTCAGGGCCAAAGGCCACAGCAGTGAGTGCTTGCAGAGCAGAGGGCCTTGCCAGACCATCAGGAACACATATCTCCTGCTCGCCAGATATTAGGTCAACACCATTAAATATAATGTGAACCATCTTCCATGGCCCCGGCTCAAAAGCTGCGAACACAAACAGCCACACTCTGGCCCTGGCATGCAGGCGCCTCTCACCGAGGGCCATGTGCTGCCCAGACCCCTCCTGCACTCTGCTCTGGAGCCTGGGCCTTCCAGGGGAGGACAGAGGAGACCCTCGGGGACCAGCTTTCGGATTTGCCTTCCTCCTGTCCTTCCCTTTACAGGTTTCTTGGGCTGCATGTCGAAGCTGACAAGCGCTGCTCTGTTCTGCAGGAGCTGCACACACCAGGCCTCCTGCCCTTGGCTTCCAGCACCCCCAACTGTGTGGGATGCAGGCGAGCAAAGGGCCCACTGTGCAAAAGCAGGCAGGGTCTGGGCTCCGGCTCTGAGGCTTCCCTGGCTCACGCACAGTAGGTGCGTGCAGTCTGTGTAAGGCTGCTAGCATTTGCTGCTGGTCTAACAGGTCACTGTTGGAGGAGAGGAGGTCAGAGTTTGAGGCCTCACCTCCTTAGCTTCCCTCCTGGCGAGGAGTTCAGCCTCTGTGTTGTGAATTCAATTCAAGTCATGCATCAGCTACCAAAAGGCTGGCCTCTATATCTGCCCAGAGTCATAGGGAAAATTCTGTGATCAGAGCATTGCACTTCTAAAAGGCAGCACAGACTTCCTAACACACACACACACACACACCTTATTCCTGGGACCGGCCACATCATCCTGTGTGAGCACCTCCCAGCAAGCATTCCATACCAATCCCATGTCCCCAACACTGCCTGTTGTCATCTGCTCACACCTGTGCCGTCTGCCTTCCACACAAGGCTCAGCTCCATGGAGCCAGGGTCACACCAGACCTTTCACGCCCTTTCAACCCAGTAACTATTTGTTGAACAGTGGATTGCATTTTGTACTTTAAGTTATACTTTCTTGTTTCCATAGTCACTAGGCGGCCTTTCCAGGTTTTCTTGTTTTCTAAGGTTGATTTCACACTCTCGAGTTGCAGGTAGAGGGTTAGAAGGCGATGAATTTTCCTGGAATTAAGAACATCAGTGCTGACCCTGACCCTACCCTCGCCTGGACACAAAGGCAGTGGCATCCTGATCCAGGGAGGTCTGTACCTGACATGGGGACAGAGGCTGCATCCTCTGCCATGCAGAGTGGAAGCACCTGGAGAAGAGAAAGGACCTGCACGTGCAGAACGCGTCCTTTAGGAGCACAGGCACACAGCCTCCGCTGACACTGCCACACGCACCACTCGCCTGCTGACAGCCCAGGGCTTATGCCAAACGCAGACTCTAGACATGGTGTCATGGGAGATCAGGGTCTTGGGGAAACAGGAGAGAAAGTCAGCAGTTGGTGAAGGGGCCAGCTGCAAGACCAGAGGTCCTCAGGAAAAGAGGGTCCTCCGGAGCATGTGCAGGGGCAGGAGTGGCCCTGACAGGCGGGCAGAAGGAGCCAAGGAGACCACTGGGATGAGGTTCTCCAGAAAGACAAACCCTGAGCACAAGCACGCAGCAAGGGCAAGACTGCCCTGGACAGTAAAAGGCTTGCAGGAAAGCAGGAGTCCAGCAGAGGGCAGTGAGGCACAGAAAGAAACAGACTGGCGTCCCAAGCCCAGGTGGAAGAGCCACTGCAGTGACAGCTGAGACCACGAGGGGGCAGTGCTATCTGTGTGCTGAGGAAGAGCCCCAAGACAGTGGTGCCCAGCCTAGCTGAACCTCCCAAGTGTCCCCAGACAAGAGGCCTGGGCTTAAGTCCAGGCAGACATTTAAATGGTGACACATCCCCGTGCTCAGAGAGTGTCAGACGTGTCAGAGAGGCAGACAGGCCCACATCGAAGTCCTACCTCTGCACGGCAAGTGAAGGAGCAACAAGTACATGGCCCCAGAGCAAAGTGGCCACAGACCCTAGGGGAAGGAGTTCAGTGTGCACAGGGCCTCGCAGGGGAGGAGCTCCGAGTGCACAGAGCCCAGGGGACAGGAGCTCCGAGTGCACAGACCCCAGGGGACACGAGCTCCCTGTGCACAGAGCCCAGGGGATAGGAGCTCCCTGTGCACAAAGCTTCAGTGATAGGAGCTCCCTGTGCACACAGCCCAGGGGACAGGAGCTCCCTGTGCACACAGCCCAGGGGACAGGAGCTCCCTGTGCACAGAGCTTTGGAGGGGCGAGCCTCACCCACCACCACGATGGCCACTGTTTGCCACAGGCGGTGAGTGAGATGGTGATCCCATGAGCGGCGTGATCACCACCTGGCAATGGCTCTGTAGCAGGAAGCCTGTGTGCACGTGTGTTCATGCATGTTCTGCCTAACTGTCCCATGAGACCCCCAGCAGAATGATGGCCACAAGTGGCAAGACCAGGGTCCGGTCCTCTCCCCACCTTTGGAGAGGCACTGGTCTCTCCTGGTCAAGCATCATGCTGACGTGAGTTTCCACAGGTGGCCCTCCCAGTCTGAAGGAGACCCTTCTGGTTTGTGTCACAGGTGGACTCTGGTCCAGTGGGCAGCGTGTGTCTGTGTCTGTGGCGCTGCCGTACTGACGAGGTGCGCTGTGTAACTCATCTCCACCTGCCGCGCTCCAGGGGTGACGGGGTGAGTGCGTTGGCCCACGTCCATGATCCTCTCCACGGAAGGCTGGATCTGGCTTGCTGACACCACCTGAGGACATTTTCGTTTACATTCATGAGAGAGGGAGGTCAGGGTTTTCTCTCCTTCCAGGTTTTGCCTGGTTTGGTGTCAGAGTACTTGTGGTCTCACAGAGCGACACCCTGGGCCCTTCTTCCTGCTGGAGGCCTGGGAAACCTGATGCTCCTTCTCCTTCACCTGCCGCCAGGGAAGCCATCTTGCCCTGGGCTGCTCCTCACGGGAAGTTCCTAGGTCGCCTGCTCAACCTCTGTGGGAATCCACCAGACTCTCCTCAGGGACCAGTGTCTTCATGGGACTGTGTCTGTGACAGTCAGCTTTCCCTGCTGTGACCAGCTGCCTGAGGAAAACAACTGGAAGGAGGAAAGGCTGCCTTGGGGTCAGTTTCAGGAATCCCAGTCCATGGGGGCCCAGGGCCTGCGGGGAGCCAGCAGGGAAGCAGAGAGACGGGGTGGGGGGCCGGCACGTCCCAGCTGGGCCCAAGCTGCCCCACGGGAGCCAGGGGGGACCCTGAAGAGGAAGGCCATGTCCATTCAGGCGCACTGTCTTCTCCTTCGCCAGGCGAGCCCTCTGTGCAGCTGCAGGTCTCCGACCTTTCTGTGCAGTTGGCCATGGAGTCCGCTTCCACTCCTGACTGGCCGTTGCTGCTGGGTGTCCTTTTCCCAGTCCTCCTCACCCAGGCTTTGGGAACACCATGAATTTATCAAGCAGGTAAAATTGATGGTGTAATCTCAGGTTAAATTTATGGTTAAACCTGAGATCATTTTAATTTATATTAAGGACAATTTAGCATCAACATCTGTGAATACATATTTAACTGCCCTGAGATTTACTGAAAGTATGATTTTTTAAAATAGTTTATCTAGAAAACAAAGTAGTAGCTTGTTTTTCACAGGCAGGACCCTAAATCGTACTGAAACGCTGTGGTGGTCTGATGGAGCAGAGCCAGGCCAGGCTTCGGGAAGCCTCTGCGGTGCCTGCCCAGAGGCACACGAGCTCCAACCTTCCAGTAAGCCCCTGGCTTTCCTTAGGCCACAGATGCCACCGCCCCTTCAAGGCAGCACTAAGGCTACGCCGCTGTTTGACACCTGCCCATCATGAGGCGTGGCTCCATCACCATCCCAGAACCTAGGGGCAGTGGACGGGTCTTCAGAACCACGGGACACGCAGAGCTTGGGGCGCTCCCTCGTCAGGAAGCCAGCCCAGCGCCCACGTCGCCGCCACATGATTTTCCTGAAGCATCAGAGACTCGTTGCTAGATCTTAGGCCTGACAATCGTTATGGGGAATTCCAAGAAATATTTCAAATTCTTAAACTCAGTAACTGAGGAAAATAGACTAACTTACCAGAAATCATGACTTTTTCTTCTTTTAAAATTTATCATAAGTCATGGAAATTCAAAGGCAAAACTAAAGGCAATAAAGTATTTTCCCACAGCTCACTTGTCCTGGGAAGTGGGGCTCTGCCTCCACCCAGACGTACCCAACAGCTAAAGCAGCTGTGGCTAGGTTCTCTGGTGTCCGCCATGACCACCCACACCCGGGACCCAGCTTGCCTGGAGCTGGCCCTGCAAAGGCTGGTGGGTCAGAGCCAGCCAGGGAGGAGACCAGAAGGAGGTGAGGGCACACTCCCTGCAGAGCAAGGACCTGGTAAGACCCAGCGGGAAGTGCCGATGCCAACCCATCCTTTTCCCACGTTCTTTGATATACAGGAATTGAAACCCAAGCCCTACCAGTCGGAGGCGCTCCTTCACAGGAGCAAGACCAGAGGTTGCCGGCAGGCCTATAGATCATCTCCGGAAAATACCAAGCTACCCTTCTGTGCCAACAAGAAAAGACTTGAGGGAGTAAAGAGGAAGTTCTGGGCTAATTCTTCACACAGGGTCTGCTGCGGTCCACCTTGAGAACGTGCTCCTTTAAGACTCCTGCAGGGGAAGCCCTAAGACACATCAGAGCCTGTTTCCATGGGATCTGCACGCCCCCAGTGTGCTCGGGACACCCCACTGACCCCACAAAGTGGGCCCGCGTGATCCCAACCTCCACATTCACACAGATAGTCATTAGACATTTACAAGACAGATTTCCAGTGCTGGATATTTTTATGAGCCTGATACTAACTGCTGCTGTGATAAATCCAGGTATTTCTAGACACCTGGGTCTCACACTTGAAGTTTGGAGCTAACAAAACTGGGCTTATTCTGATTGCTTAAAAATAACAAGCACTATTGTAGTGGCACCCCCTTTCTCCACAGAAAAGCCTTAACTGGGCTTCTCCAGAAATCTTCTCCATGGCTGATTTTAGGACTGTCAGCAAAGAGTCTCTGCAGAAGAGTTCTGTGTAGAAAAACTTCCTATTTTTGTGTCGCCCTGTTTTATTTGGCCACTTGCCAGGAAGAAATCAGCACTCCAGGTGCTGGACACCCCCTTATTATTTTCTCACGAGCGTATCCCATATAGTAGTTTGTAGAAATGTGTAAACAAGGCCTCTGGCCTCGAGCTGGGCTTCACAGCACTCAAGAGCATGCAGTCTAAACTCACAGGTTTGCAGTCTTCCGTTCAGTATCTTCAGGTCTGCCCGGCACCATCGCCTGTGAGGCCCTGAGGCCCCAGCCCAGGTCATCAGCTGCCCCAATAGCCTACAGAACAGCCCAGACAATGAAGCCAAAGGCCCCATGCCCTTCTCCTCAAAGGGAATTCTCTAAGTTTCACTGATTCTCCATCTGGAACACTAGGGGTGTTTTCTAAAATCAGAGACTATTTTTTCCCACCATTTTAGTAACTCTCCACACATTGAAAGACACCCAGGTGATGCAAATGGCTTATTCAGGTGAGACTCATCACCTCTCAGGAACTTCCAGGTTCTGGTTCTATGCGGAAGAATCTGGCAGTTGCCACTCTGTCCTGCCGTGAACAGCCAAATGGCATGGAAACCGGCACCTTCCCTGCATCCCGCAAGCTAAGCTGCTGCCCCAAACCGAATACAAGCAGACCCAGGAGCCATGGCTGTCCAGAGCTGAGTCCTGTGCAAAGCAGGCCAGGTGGAGAAGCTCCAGCTGCCAAGGACAGACCACGAGGGTCAGCGGGTCAAGCCTGGGAGCTGAGCACTCGGGGGCTGGGCAGCAGGGGTCCATACCAAAGTGAGGAGGTGAAACCCCCTGCTTCCTGCTGGGGAGGGGAAAGGAGCCACTCTCCTCAACAAGGTCACGCTGAGACCAGCCAACCAGAGCCCAACACGTGGGGTTCATCAGAGATACTGGGCCCACACGGGGCGGGGGCCAGCAGGCGTGAGAAGGCCATTGTCCTGGCCCGGGCTCACTAAGAGTGGCGAGCTGACTGCAGGGCTGCAGAAGTTCCCCCAAACCAGTGGCAGCCTCAGCAGCAGCTCCTTGCACCCATGCGTCAGGCCCACCACCCACAAAAGTTTATGACCACACTAAGGACAAAAATGCAGTTTGAAGAGGTAGAGTCAGCATCAGAACCAGATTCCGACATGGCAGGGATGTTCAAAATGGAAAAACTGGAACTTAAAACAACTGTTGATGGGCCACAAGGCTCCAATGGGCAGAGAAGACAGCACACCAAAACAGACAGGCAATGGACGCTCAGGGATGGGAATCCCAAGAAAGACCAGAAGAACGTGCTGGAGAGGAGGAGCACGTTGACCAGACATGGAGATGCCGAGATGGCTGACGGGTGGACTGGCCATGCTGAGTGAAAAGTATCTGAGCTGAGTGAGCACCAGGGGAACTACCCAATGGAAAGCAAGGAGGACAGCACAGGAGCCTGGCTGCAGGGGCACCTGCCATTCCACCCAGACACCAACCCAGGCGAGGAAAGGGAACTGTGGACTGACACCTCCCATGGACGTCACACAGAATCCTCAACATTGGAAAATCTAACCCAGAATGCCAAAGATGACACCCCATGACCAAGTGGTATCCTCCAGGTGTGCAAGGCAGGTTCACCATTCAAAAATAAATAACACAAGCCGTCACATCAACAAACTAAAGCAAAATCACATGACCCCATCAACCGTGGACAAAGAGCATTCAATAAAATCCAACACCCACTTGTGATAAAAATTCTTGGCAAACTAAGAAGACAAGAGAACTTCCTGGACTTGATAAAGAATACCTACAAAAACCCTACAGATTACAATGAACTTAAAGACAAGAAGCTTGAAACTTTCCCACCAAGATCAGGAACGAGGCCACAGTGTCTTTTCTCACCAATCCCTTTCAACATCAGACTGGAAATACTGGATAATGTAATAAAAAACGAAAAGGAAATAAAAGACATACAGATTGGGAAGAAAAAAAAGAAAATGTGTTTGCTCATAAAACATGTATCTATATAGACTATGCAAAAGAATCTATCTGAAAATCTGGAAATAATAGTGATTATAGCCAGCTACAGGACACAGGTTTAATATACAGAAGTCAGTGCTCTTCTATGCATTAGCAATGAACAAGTGGAACTTCAGATCTAAACTATGATACATTCCCATTGACACACCAAAAATTAAAATATTTAGGTATAATTCTAAGAAAATATGTATAAGATCTAAATGAGAAAAAATACAAACCTCTGATGAATGACATAAAAAGTAAATGTATATACATATGTATATATATATATAAATAAAGAGGTTCTGCCTGCCCCTGCATAGAAAGATGCACAACATCATTTCTTCCAAGCTCAGTCTAGTCCAAATCCCAGCCTTATTCAAATTGATTCTGAAGTTTACATGGAGTGGCATAAGCCCCCTGAGAGCTGAAGCCAGGCTGAAGAGTGAGTGGGAGGGTTTTAAGACTCACCACCCAGAGCAGCAGCCAAGGCGGGGTGCTGCCGGCCAAGTGGCAGACAGGGCAGACCAACAGAACAGAGCAGCCAGAGGCGCCGGCCACACCAGTCAGCAGCGGAGCTCCGGCCCAGCAGCAAAGGCTGTTCAGGAGGACGGCACCTTCCAATAAATGGTGCTGAGCACACGGGTGCACACGCGAAAACCGCCACACCCCATCCGTCCGGAGCAGACCTCGCCCCTTCCACAAAGTCAACTCAGGGGGGTCACAGGCTTCCACGTAAGTGCAAAACTGGAACTCTCCTAGGAGGAAACAGGAGGTGGCCTTGGTGGCCTTGGGTTTGGGGGCTACTTTTAAACATAACAGAAAAGACCAAGACTCATAAAGGAAAGAATGGATAAGCTAGACTTCATTCAGATTAAGACCTTTTGCTCTGTGAAAGACACTGTCAAGAGAAAGCAAGGGCGAGCCTCACTCTGGGAGAAGTGTCTGTGAAAGGTGCCTCCTCCCCCAGCCCTCCCTCCCCCAGCCCCCCAGCCCCGCCCCCTCGCTCTGGCAGCCCTGAGCCTGCAGCTCTTCCCTGGGCCTCCAGCCAGCGCCAGCGCCACTGGAAACTGCGATGACCTGGCCGGAGGTGCCGCCGAGGCACAGGTGCTCCAGCCCACCACCGCCCGTCCCCAGAGCCGCAGGCAGGGTGCCCAGGAGCACAGGGATTGGCCCTGTGCAGCTGCGGCATGTCATTCCATCAGGGTTCTGCTTTGCTTTGTTTTTTGGCATTTACTCTTTGGCTCACATTTTTTAAATCATTTTTCTTTTCTCTCCTTTTTCTCCTTTTAACACCCCATTTTCCTTCCTTTCCCCGCGTTGCGTCCACCCCGGCCTCTCCCTGACCTTCTGTTGCCTTTGCTCTTTGTCTTTGTCCTTTCTTAGCCTTTTAGCCTATCCCTTATCATTTCTGCCCCGGCTCTTCCTGCTGGTCTCACTTTGTGTCTGGTCTGCTGCCGTCTGCTATGTGACTGTGATCAGCTTCCTCTTTCTATGCCATGCTGGGACCAAGCCCAGCACCCTGAGCCCACCCAGCTAAGACCCAGCCCTACCCCACCCATGACGCAGCCCTGTTCAGGTCAGCAGACACTTCTACTAAAGAACGGGAAGTAAAATCCCTGCAGATGACCTGTCCACACAGGCTTCGGCTCCTGGATATGAACCCCTGGATATGGACGGTGGACACCCTGCCCACAAGGGCCGCCACATGGTCGCCCCCACGCCTTCAAGAACACACTGAAGACTAGACTGGAGCACAACTGTAGACCAATATCCCTGATGAACACACATGCAAACATTCTCAATAAAGTGTTCCCGAGTGAAATTCAGCATAGCTCATGATCAAGTTGGTTCCACTCCAAGGTACAAGGATCGTTAAACATGAAAATCACTGAAGATAACACAGCACGTAAGTAGAAACAACAGTAGAAATCACCTGTTCACCTTACTAGATGCAGAAAGAGACTGATAAAATTCAACACCCCTTCATGATAAATGCCCTAAAGAAACTAGGTAAGAAGGATGGTACCTCCAAGTAATAGAGGATGAACCAGTGAACCAATTCAGCAAAGTAGCAGGGCCCTACATACACAAAGAGCAGTAGTGTTTCGTTTTAGTCAGCTTTGTTGCTGCTGTTATAAAAGACCCACCAGCACAACTGTAGAAGAGGAAAAGTTCATTTGAGGGCTCACGGTTTCAGAGATCTTAGTCCATAGAAGGCTGGCTCTACTCCTCAGGACGCGAGGTGAGGCAGAACCTCACCTTGTGATTAATTATTGCATAGAATTAAAAACCTTCTGCACATGGTGGAGGAGTGCGGCAGAGGGGAGCAGCTCATAATGGTGATCAGCAAGCAGACAGTGAGACAGTCCAGCCTCCAGGTACACAATAAATAAGCCATAGCCACGCCCCAATGCCCCCCCTCCTCCAGCCACACCCACCACTTCAGAGTCCACTCAGCTAATCCCCTCAGGGGATTAATTCACTGACTGGGTTAGGACTCACGACCCATCATTTCTCCTCTGAACTTTCTTGCATTGTCTCACATGTGAGCTTTTGGGAGACACCTCACATCCAAACCATAACACCTTTCTATACCAATAATGAACTCACTGAGAAACCAGGAATACAACCTAATTCACAACAGCCTCCAAAAACATGACCAAGGAACAAATCTAACAAGGAGGTGAAAGTCCCTACAATGAAAATCATAGAATGCTAGAAAGACAACAGGAGATGGAAAGATCTCCCATGTTTGTAGGTTGGCAGAATTAATCTGTCTAAATGGGTCAGGTGCCGTGGGGCACAACTGTGATCCCAATGACTTGGGAGGCTGAGGAGAAGGATTGCAAGTTCAAGGCCAGCCTTAGCAATTTAGTGAGGACCTCAACAATTTAGCAAGGCCCTGTCTCAAAACAAAAAGTTTAAAAGACTTTGAAACTACTTGAGGGAAACATCGGGGAGACATATAGATATTGGCATAAGCAACAATGTCCTGAATAGGACTCCGACATACTCAGGAAATAAAAACCAGAATTGACAGGGGATTGCATAGAATTAAAAACCTTCTGTACAGCAAGGGAAACAACCACAGAGTGAAGGACAGCCTACAGAACAGGAAAAAAATCCTTGCAAGCTATTCACCTAACAGAAGACTAATATCCAGAATACATAAAGAACCCAAAGGAGTTAACATCAAAAAAACAGGTAATCAAATTGATAAACAGGCAAATGAGCTAAAAAGATACTCATAAAATGAAGTGAAAATGGTTAATAAATATTTGCAAAATGCTCAAAATCTCTGGCCATCAGAAAAATGCAGATCAGAACTTCACTGCGATTCCATCTGACCCCAATCACAATGGCTATCACACATAATAATAATAGTAGCTAGTGGTTGTGAGGATATGGAGAACAAGGAACCCATGTGCACCACTGGTGGAATTTAAATTAGTACAGTGGAAAACAGTGTGGAAAGTCCTGGCCATCCTGCTCCTGGGCACGTACACAGAACAAATGAAGCTGGCACACAGGAGACACCACATGGCCCTGTTCATGGTGGCACCTTGAGGTCAACACTGCTCAGTGCCCATGAACACCTGCAGTGGGACAAGAAAGACTGTGAAGACTGTGATGACCAAAGAAACGGAGAGGGAAGCCTTGGTTGCAAACTAAAGTCTACTCACAAAACATCGGACGGGATCCGTCAGCACCCTGGGCCTGGGACCTGCCCCGTCTGGCCCTGCTTGAAGCCCAGTGAGGCCCCCATGGACCCCGGCCCACCACAAGGAGCGTGTGAGTGACGCAATGTCCAACCGCTCTCCACTGAGTCCTCCAGGCTCCTTCTCTGGAGCAGTAAACAGCCCGCGGGGCGTCTGCAGCCCTGGGGTTGATCAGGCACCACTCCCGATAGCCAGGGTCTGGAACAAGCCCAGGTGCCATCGAGGATGCACGATGGGGAATGGCCACACGTTCCCAAGAAAAGCAGTCGTCTCAGTCCCTGCAATACCAGTTCACCACGAGGAAAAGCGACGACATCTCAGGATTCTCTGTAGCAGGGAAGAAAAGTGGGGCCCTAAACGCCCACCAGCAGAGGACTGGGAAGACAGGCTAGGGTGGAGGAAGCCCTGGGACAGCGCAGCAGCCCGGCCGACCGCCCTGATCTGCGCCTCACTGTGGCGTGCACTTCAGCAGTGAGCCACGTGAAGGACCGCCACAGGTCCCGGCAAGTGAGGGGCAGCGTGAGCGGTGTGCACGTCGGGTTCCCTGAGTCAGAGCTTCAGGCCTGACCAGGCTGAACCGACAGTCCCCAGGCTTAGGCTGAGTCAGCTGGGTATCTTCACCCTCCACAGGGGCCTCCTCTGTATTTTAATACAGGAACACCCATCTTTCTTTACAGCTGATTTGCCTCTGTTACCGCCTTTTCTCTTAATTAAGACAGTTCCTTTAAATTCCATGGTCCTCTTCCTACATACCAGCTCTGGTCCTGAGGTCTTTGAGACCCTGCTCCCCTGGCCCAGTTCCTGCTTCCTCCCTTCAGCACTCAGGATGGCCACACATGACCCCATTTTTCAGACGGTCCTGCCCTCTACATTTCAGCTGGAAGGAGCACAGAGACACCACATGACAAATACTGTCAGTACTGAAAAACACCCTCTGCATTTCTCTTTCTCGCCATTAACGGTGCATTTCCTAAGTTCTCCCTGCAGACAGTGAAACCAGATTGATCTTAAACATTATAAAATTTCACCCAGATAAAGTCTGACAGATATGAGCAGCATGGGGCAAGAGGTTGCACAGGGAGGTGTACCTGGGGAGCCGCCGGGTTGAAAGCCACTTCAGAGACGGTGTCTGTGTGTCCAGCCAGCCGATGGGAAAATGTGCTGCAGCCCAGGTTGTACACGTAAGCCTAGGAGACAAGAACAGGGGTTCTGGGTGGGCTGGGAGTGGGGCAGGCTCCATACCCTGCAGGGGAGGGCGGTCTGCAGCTGATCAGTGTGCAAGCACGTCACCCCCAGTGAGCACGTGTGCGCTCTCTCCTGGCACACCCCACAGTTCCCCAACAGTTCAGAGCAGGGGTTTGTGTCCACAACTGAGGTTAAGGAGAAGAGATTTCTATTCCAAACTCACCTTAACGTCCCCGAGTGCATGAGAAAGATGCCCCCACGTCCCTCCCGGCACCTGCCCTTGGTGTCGCTCTGGCAGCCTGGAGCTGGAGCCGCGCTCACCAGGGCTGCTTGCCGAGGGATCACTGATCACCTTGTGGGCACATACTGCCACCGGTGCCGTTGGGCTCTTCCTTTAGGGACAGGGGAACATCCATGCTGCTGGGGCCTGAGAGGAGAGCACTGCAGAGTGGAGACACCGAGCACCTTCTGAAGATCCTGGTGACGGAGAGACGCCACGCCGCAGCAGGAGGAGGCCTGGCCACTGCTGCTCCCACAGCCTGACGTGGGGACGCCGCTTGTGCTGGACCTTCCCTGGAACTCTGCCAGTGGCTGGGGTCTTGGAGTAGGTCTCCAGTGGCGTTCCCAGTAGGGGAAGTGCCTATGTGTCACCTGGAGGCACACACTGCCCTCTACCGTCTGCACACAGTGCTGGAGCAGGGCCAACTCCCCTAACAGGCCTGCAGGCCTCACACCTGCACAGCATGTCACCTGCCACCAGGTGAGCACAACCAGGCCTGACCTTCGCTCTGGACCTGAGGCTGTGAGCACAGCTGCTGGAACCACTGCCCACCGTGGTCCTGCCCTGCTAAGAGCCAAGTATATGATGCATGGCATTTTTGGTTGAAAGGTGACGCCAGCTAGCCATGGAGATGACATGATTATGTTAAGATCTGCATTCATATGGATATTGGACTCCTGCTGTCCACCTCGGCCTGCTACGGGACTCCTGGAGAGTTCCCATTGGTTGGGGAAGTACAGAAGGAGGGAGTTCCGGGGGAGGAACTCTCTCTGGCGGTTCCAGGAGAACGCCGCTTGTGTGGATCGGATCTTCCCGGGGGCGGACAGAACATTGGCGGCAGTTTCAAAAAAATAAAGTTTGTTCCTGCTTGAGTGGCTCGTGATTTTGTGCCCAGCCAGACTGCGGCACTGCCCAGAGGCCACACTGGCTTTTCTGAAGAGCCTGCCGTCTTCCTAGTCCGCCAAGAACAGTGTCCTTCATCTGCGACTCAGGCCGCCTCCAGGGCCCTCTGGCTCGTGGGTCTTGGCTTCTTCAGGACCAGTGACCCCAGGCTCTCCTCTCTGTGCAGGCAGGGTATGGGCAGGGCCCACGTTTCCGCACTGACAGGAGCCAAGGGCTGTGCTCACAGGCCTCCCAAGCTGCAGGTGGCCTTCCTCATGGATCCCGCTCCACAGCCAGGGAGGAGAAACGCCACCGTTGTCCCAAATCCATGGGCAAAGTGGCCACCACCAAAGGGGAGGCAGCTCTTTCAGGCCACAGAGTGGCGCCCTAGGCCAGCACCCGGCTCCTCTGCCGTCTGCACACAGTGCTGGTGCAGGGCCAACTCCCCTAACAGGCACCTGCCACCAGGTGAGCACGACCAGGCCTGACCTTACCAACTTACTCGCAGACATTATGAAAAGCAGTCTGTGGTTTTCGGGCGTCCCCTGTCCCATTTTCTATTCCCTTTATCCATTCGTATTGATTATTCATTAAGCTTCGGTATTTTTGAATTTGGGGTGTTGGCTAAAGTTCACTTTGTAGCTCGTGTTTTAAACACTGGAACCCTGATGACTGGCCCAGGCGCTCTGTGTGCTGGGGCTGCCACTTCCCCTGTGCCACTCCGGCTTCCAGGCAGGCAGCCTCGGGCTCTCGCTCTCTGTGGCACAGCACTGGGCCACCAATCCCCTCTAAGCACGGCTTCATTCGTACCTCAGAGACACTGACCATGATGTTGGTGATACTGACAGAAAACCTGTGGTTTATGTTTCCTTTTGCACCTTTAAACCTAGAACAGACAGAATGTGAACATGTCAGTGGGGGAAGCTTCTGTCTGACCTCACTGGTGAGGGGCTGCTGGACCCCGGTCTCACACTCAGTCACTGGGCTTTTCATCATTCCTGTGCTCCACCTGAAGACAAGGTGCCCTCCCTGTTGGCACACACATGGTTATGACTGATCCACGGACGGGGTTAGTGGGTGGTGACTGTAGGCAGGTGGCCTGTGGCTGGAGGAGGAGGTTACCGGGGCATGTCTTTGGGGCATGTCTGCTGAGCAGAGCTCCCTGGCTTCCTGGCCACCACGTCCTGTGCTGCTCTCCTCCCTCCTCCATGCCCTTCCACCATGATACCCTGCTCATCTCGGGCCCAGAGATAGGGAACCTGCTGACCATATACTGAGACCTCTGAAACTCTGTGCGCCAAATAAGCTTCCTCCACTAAGTAGTTCTTGTCCAGTGTTTGGTCACAGCGACACGATGCTCAGACATCATTAGGAATGTCTACGAGGTGCCATGGCCTGGGGTCTGTGGGCTCTCCATCTGTCGAGGCCAGGAGGGTCTCCTGGGGACCCCTCCCCTCAGGCCTGCTGTGGGAGACTCCCACCCACCCCTGGTGCTTGTCGTCAGCACCCTCCTCTCACTCGCCCCCTCGTGGCCGGTCCTTGCTGCTGCTGCTGTGTTGTGGTCACTTGTTGGCCGGCCGCACTCCTGCTGTCCTTTCCTGCTTTCCCTTGCCCATCGGCCAGTCCCTCCTGACCCGCCTGGCTCCAGGCTCTCCTTATTCAAAACCCATCCTGAAAGCAGAGGGGGCCTGTAGGGGAGAGGCAGGGGCAGAGGGAGAGCCAAGCAAGGAGGGTCAGGTCTGGGGCCTGAGACCAGCCAGATGACCTTGTGTTTGTGGATGACTGTTCCACAAGCACCTGCTATGTATGATCATAACGCACCAATGAACGTTCCAGAAGCCCAGCTGGGAAGCCCGCTTCCTTCTGAAGACAAGTCTGCTGGCTCAGGCTCCGGACACCCCGACCTCTGGCCCAGGGGTGCGGCACAGCTGGGCTCCAAGGCCATCCCTGTGCACCAGAGCCCTTTGCTGCACCGATGGCTTGGGTCCTCTTGCTCTGATGCCGCTTTTTGGTCATGGACCTGGTTGTGTTCTAGAGTGACACCCTTCTCCCACTTGGTATTAGCACCAAGGCACAAGAGCTGCAGCACTCACACAGGCCTCCACCCCCACCCACCTCTGGCCTCACTCATGTGATTCTGGCAGTGCTACATATCGAGTGTGGAAAGCTACTGAGGCTGGATTTTACTTCATTGTGCGCCAGACAGCCAGGGAGAGTGTGGGTGGATGTCCTTACTGCCCCCCACCTGGGAGAGGTCCCTCCAGCCTCCAGCCACCCAGGAGCACTGAAGCCATGCAAACTCCGCCAGCAGCAACTCTGAAGACCAGCACGGTGGCCGCCATGTGCAGGACTGCTGGCCGTGCCTCATGGCTTCACCAAGGCTATCTGCAGGGACACCAGCCTCTGGCTCTGCAATTCCACAGGTGTGCTGAGAAGAAAGCGGCAGCCTCGGGCCCAGCCCTAGACCACACGGCCCTTGAGTCTTCATTTCTTCTCTGTCCTCTGCATCAACAAAAACTGCCGGACCCTGCAGGGCCTCAGCTCTCACCACACGGCACAGGCCTCCATGGCCTCTGTGCCCCTTTCCCATGTCAGGAGTGAAAATCCTCCAAGGAAAAAGCCCCTGCAGAAGGCAACACAAGCCCTGGGGCCTCGGCAATCCTGGAGCCCCGCAGCCCTGGCCAGCTCCACGCTGCTCTCACAGGCCCACGGCAGAGCTCGGGTCTGAGGGCAGCTCTGTCGGCAACAGCCAACACCAGGGCCGGTTCATAATGAAGACCCTGAAGGTCTGGACGCACAGAGGAAGAGGCGCTCTCCCAGAGTGCTGGGCGTGGAATTGGGATTCGAAGCACAGCCTCAATTCCAAAGATGAGGAAGCCACAGTGGCCAGGAGAAGAGGGCGAGATACAAAGCACGCGGGGCAGACAGAGGCTGACCCTCGGGAAGGGCAAGGGTGTTGCAGGTAAAATGAGAGGACACAGGAAGAAAGTGCAGAGCGAGAAAACGAGTCCAGCCCAGGAGGACCTCCAGGGTGGGGCCAGGCCAGGGTCTCTGATGCCCGGAGAGGTGAGGCTGCGTTTCCCCAGAGAGCCCAGGGAAGCTGTGCCTGCAGGAGGAGGAGGAAGGATGGCTGCTGCGCTGACAGCTGCAGACCACCAGAGGGTGGGTAACCGGGGCTGCCCCCAGCGGGCCAGGCGGAACCGCTCGCTGAGTGGTCATGCTCACCCTTCACGTGGAACCGGGGTAAATGCACTCATTAAGGCAAAAGCAAGGTCCTATAGGAAGCAAACGACGTTACCCAAAATGAAGCTCGTGACCCCTGATGTCCTCTGCAGGCTGCTGCAGGACTTGAGCTCAAGCCCACAGGGATCTTAGGAAACCACCTGCACATGCGTGCTGAGCTGGCACCACACACTGTCATCTCTGCCGTCCGGGCAGACAAGAGGGCTCCACGTTCCCAGAGAGCCACTTGGAACCTAGGGACCACGCACGTCTGTTGTCTGCCTGGAGCTGCAGGCCAAGGCTGCACCTGCTCCTGGGAGGACCCTGCCCTCCCAGCCCCCTGCTCGCTCCGCAGACGCCAGAACAAAGCCAGCTTCTCCGTGGCTGCCATGCACCTTCCGGACTTCCCTGGACACGTCCGAGAACTTCCTTCTTCCTAATTGTGGAGGATGGCAGTAGGGCCACCTGGAAGGGGCACAGTGGCCTCAGGGGGACCAGCCCAGCCCTGGGTTCAATCAGGTGAGACTCGTCCTCTTTGCAGGCACACATCTTTTTGTCACCATTTGCACCAGAGGGAAAATGTTTGGAAAAATATGAAAGATAATTCCTTAAACTTGGTTAAAGACAAAAAGGTCAGATTAAAAACACTTAGTGAATCGCAAATATGATGAATTAAAAGCAAGCTTCACTTAGATCCAAATTAAACTCCTAGAAATAAACTATAAGGAAAACATCTTGAAAGTATCCAGAAAGAAAATCAGCATAAAGGAAGTCCGCGGCAGGGAGCCACGCAGCTGGGGACAAGTCGCTGCGGCAGGGCCAGCAGCCTGTCCAGCAGGGCCAAGGTGCTGGGGAAGGGCAAACCAGGGCGTCCTGGGCGTCGAGGGCATCGAGGAAGGCGGGCAGCGCAGGAGCCATACAGCCGAGAGCTGGGCAGAAACCCTCCAGCAGGAAAGCAGCTCCACGGGAAAAGCCGGTGCCGTGGCTGTGGGGCGCAGAGTGCACACGCGGGATGTGGGTCTTGGCACCAGCCTACGCCCCACGGCACAGGCGGGAAGGAGCCGGGTCCTCGCAGGGCCCACGTACACATTTCCTTGAAGTGGTGGACGACCATGCCACAAAGCTGAGAGAAGGCCGGCGGGACACAGATGGCAGAACACCCACAGCACTCAGCACGCAGCTCGGGCGGCGTGAAGTGGAGTGCTCACAGCACATTGAAATGACCAAACAGGAAAGGCACGGTGACCAAAGAGCAGCAGCCAACACAGAGGAGACCAGCAGAGACCCGAGGACAGCAGACTGCCCTAGACACCAGTGTCACGCAGCGCGCCAAGTCGCTACGGCAGCACCCGTCGGTCGAGAGGAGCCAGCACGTCCAGCCACCTGAAGTCTGAAGTTCAGTCCCAGGGTGGCAAGCCACACCAGGGCCAGCAGGACGGAGACCTGAGAGGCCCAAAAGCTGCAATGCCACATTGATGCCGAGGGACCCCATGGAACGGACACACACACACACGCACACGGTTCCTTTATGTTTTGAACTGTCATAACTGTGTCCTAACAGTGTTGGAGACTGATTTTTCCCCACAAAATGCATCAGTGAAAGCCAAGCCAAGGGGATGGTGTCTGAGGTGGGGCTGCTGGAGGCAGTTGGGTCACGTGGGCTCAGGAGCCTGCGGCCTCCCCCTCCTTCCCCTACTTGCCCTCATGGGAGGACACGGGAAAAGTGGCCATCTGCAAGCCAGCAAGACACTCTCACTGGGCATGGGTGGACACTGCAGAGGCTCTGCCTGAGCACCCGGGGGCAGTGGCCTTTGCAGTCCAGGCAGGCAGCCATGCCCTTGCTCGCCCACCTTACGCACCTGCAGAACTGGACCTGGCAAGGTTGACCACAAATACCTTTCAAAACAGCACCTGGGCCCACCTGAGCCACAGCTGGGCAGCCCAGGGTGGCTCCCTGGGGTTGAGGGAGCAGACAGCCCAGGTGTCCTCCCAGGACCAGTGTCCTCCCTCGTGCAGTCCTGGCCCCAAGCCCAGCACTGAGTCTGACAGAGTGGCAGCCCCGGAGACCCTGCAGTGCCCATGGGTCCTCTTCTGTCCACTGTGCCCAGCCTCCAGCCTCCTCCTCAGCTGACAGCGTGGGCGCTCACCTGGCTGGCGCTCCTGAGACACCTTTCCACGCTCTGCAGGGTCAGACGGGGTTTTTCAAATCTCCCTTCTCCTCCCCTTCAGTTGTCGGATTGATTCTTCTCTCCTTGGGTCCCTCAACCTCCCCGTCTCGAGGAGCCACGCAGTCCCTTCAACACCCGCAGCAGCCTCTCCAGCAGACGCCCAGCTCCTCACGCTGTGCTCTGCCTTCCCAGCCCCTGAAGAGCCAGGCTCGGCCACGCGCCTGCCCTGGTTTCCAGCACCTGCTTCCTCCCCTCCCCTGCAGCCTCGCTGGGGTGGCCTTCGCTGTCCGCGTTTCTGCCAGCATCTGGCCATGCATGGGTGTGTCAGATGCCTGCAGCGATCTCCTGGGCTCCCCGGCACCATCCCGCCCCAGCACTGCTTCCACGTGGGGAGCCTCCACGGCAACTCCCGCTCGCTCGCACCACCTCCTCCTGCGCCTGTGGGGTGCTGCCACGCTCAGTGCCACGGCCAGCACTTGGCACGGGCCTTTTGGCTGCGGCCTCACTGGCCAGGGAGGCACAGTCCATCATGAGGGTGCAGTGCTCCCGGCCCCACAGGTCCCCCTCTGGATGCCATCACCATGGCAACAGAATTCGGCATGAGTTTTGAGTGGGACACTCACCACAGCCAGCACCCCTGAGGAGAAGGTGTGCCGGCGAAACCAGGCCTGGCTGGGAGAGGAAGCTGCAGACACGCTAAGAAGCCAGGGCCGGGAAGGGTCAGCTCTCCTCCCGCCCAGCCTTCCTCCAGGAGGCCTAAATGACTGCCCCAGGAGGCTGACAGCCCTGGGCCAGGCCCTCCAGGTCTAAGGCGCTGTGAAAGGGCCCTTCTGCTGTCTCTGGGAGCATGCTCTGTGTCAGGGCCCCACAAGGCCTTCAGCCACACACACTAGGAACTTTTTAAAAAGACAAAAGCCCCAGTGACAGGACAGGTCCAAGATGACGCCAAATGACCTATCAATGTCGTGAGAGCCTGGCCAGGGCTCAGAGCTGGAGTCTGCTCTCCTCCGGGGCCTGCTGGAGTGAGACAGAGTCTGGATTCTCCCCCTCTCCCAGCACTGCTGGTGTTTCTCTGCCCGTCTGTTTCCACAACAAAAGGAGAAACCGGAGATACGTGGAGGAGAAGGGTCATGTGAAGACCGCGCTCCACCCAGTAAGGCCAAGGATGTACCCCCTGGACGGTCTCTCTCTCAGATGCCCGAGAAGTAGCGGACCCTCCTACACCAGGCAGACAGATGGTCTCTAGCATCATGAGCAAGAAAACATCTGCAGGGTAGGCCTCCCACGGTGGTGCTGGGTCTGCTGCCCTGGAAAACTAAAACCTGACCCCCTCGTGTGTCAGGGACACAGGGAGGTTGACGAGCTGTGCTCCAGACCCCCTGGAGGTGCAAGCGCTGTGCGGCGGGGGGCCAGGGGAAAGGGCAGCTTCCCAACAGCACCTGTTCCTTAGGAAAGGCCCCTCACAGCATCACCTGCATCCCCAGGACACACCACGCAAGGGTGCTCAGAGCACACATGCAGTGCTGTGAGAGGCTGGGCCCGGGTGGGTGCTCCCCAAGCTTCAATAAAAAAGTGGCATCTGTGCCTCCCGCGCATGGCCACTGAAGCATGAGACTGGGCACCTCGAGCGACACGGGGCACCCAGCGTGCCCATCCCCAGAGTGACCAGACAGCATCACTAGATTCTGTGTCCCACGTCCCTCACCCACACCTACATGTCTGTCCTCAGCTCCGCAGGCCACAAACCGTCCACAAGGGCTGAAAGCAATTCTGCAGGGGTAGCCACGGTTCGGATGTCCTTCAAAACTGCGCTCACACCTGCGAGGACAGCAAGGAACAGCAGGGGGAAAGCCAAGCACATCTCGACACAGGTTGAGGAGGCACACCAGCCAGCCCTTTCCTTCACAAAAGGAAGAAACTATCATGAAAAACACTTCTTATTTTTTGCTGCAGTTCTGGGGACTGAACTCTGGGCCTTGCCAAGGAGCCGGGCAAGCTCCCCACCACTGAGCCACACCCTGAACATTTTATGTTCGAGAATCTTAAATGGTAAACAATTAAAGAGATCTTGAAAAGCAATTCAAACACTATTTGATCCCATAAATTCTCAAAGATGACAGAACTAGCAATACATGAGCTTTCCGTATCTGGTCGATATTAAATAACAGTGCTCTCTGCAGGACCTTCCAGATCACCCCTGTGCGGGGGGGCAGCGTGCCTCTCACGTGCAGAGCCTAGGCTCACTTCCCAGCAGAGGAACGGAAAATCAAGCTGGGTAAAGGGCCCAGACTCCAGGAAGGGCCACGTCTATCAAGGGAGTCAAGGTTCACAAACAGCTACTTACAAAGTACCACTTTTAAAAAGGTCAGAGCATCATGAGTGAAATAAGCCAGGCTGCGGGACACACACCTGTAAGTGTGCCACAATCAGACGCACTGTTCTGTACGATTATCATGCACAAATTTAAAAGAGAGAATTGGCGCTAGCTTTATGAAGAGAACCTCCGAGCCTCCCCAGGGAAGTGCCTAGCAGCGTGGCCTCCCGGGATGGGTGCCCCAGGGCTCCGCACCACCAACAGGTCCTGACTGGTGGGCCCTAGGACACCTGCAGATGGGGCTTGCTCTCTGTTCTGGGACCGAGAAGCACAGGAGTGCCCTCTGTCGGCTCATGGTGGACGCGCGTCCTGGGTGCACACAGTTGAGCAGGTGCTGCTGTCTTGCACCCGACTCCCTGGGTTCTAGCCTAGCGAGTGTCAGCTCAGCCTCCTCAACTGTGCATGGGTGAGCCACCGCCTCAGCATGTTGGGAAGCCACCGGGCCTCGCTCCTAGCTCCAGCCGCCTCCCCGTGGCAGTGCTGGGATACATGCAGGACTTACCTCAGGGTCCTCAGGTCCCACAGTCTCACCCCTTCACCAACGGCTGTGGTCAGGAAAAGATTATAGGCCTGGAACTGCTGGGTCGTAAATGATGATCCCTGAAATCAGAAGGGAAAAGTCAAGATGGGTTTCTAAAGGCTGGATTTTAAAGCATTCTGCTGCTGGGCACAGGGGTGCACAGGTAAACCCAGCACCTCCAGAGGCTGAGGCAAGAGGATTGCAAGTTGAGGCCAGCCTCAGCAAATTAGCGAGGTCCTGTCTCAAAATAAAAAATGAAAAGGGCTGGGGCTGTAGCTCAGTGGTGTAGCACCCTGGGTTTCAGTCCCACTGTAAGTAAACAAAGACATCGTGCCACTGACGTCTGACAATACTTCATTCTTTACAGTCAGAAATCAACATAAACCTCTTACTATAACGGTTTCCGAGTCAAACTTGAGAACTTCCACGCACAGTCCTGCTCTGCCCCACAGCCTTTCAGTCTGTGGCAAGCTGTGTGTGTGAATGTGGTCCCCAGGAGCACATGGCGCAGAGAGGGCAGGCAGCCTTGGCTTGTGCGAACTCAGGCCTCAGAACTCACGTGACAGTCATGTCACCAAGGAAGCCATCCTTGGTGTGCACGCACTGCCCAGCAGCTGAGGCTGTGCACTGAGCAGAGGGAGCATCAACCGTGAGTTGTCATTTTCTCAGTGTGTCATGCCACCAGAGGCATGGCACCAGATCAGCAGCGGATGACAGAGCAAGGGGTCAGCAGGCCGACATTCCTTTTCCAAGTGAGGGTCACAGCCAGTCAGCACGGCATCCGGGACGCCTCAGTGAGCCCTGCTTCTCCTCCCATCGTCCC
The DNA here is from genome assembly GCF_001458135.2 of Marmota marmota marmota. Lineage (NCBI taxonomy): Eukaryota > Metazoa > Chordata > Mammalia > Rodentia > Sciuridae > Marmota > Marmota marmota. The sequence continues at coordinate 657,552 of NW_025999983.1, read as the reverse complement.
ACCTAAGACCTCGCAGGCAACCGAGAGACAGTGCAGGTGAGTGCAGAGGCCTGGACAGCGGGAGGCACCGAGGGGCCCTCAGGTGGCCACCTTCCCTGCTGCTGTCAAAAGACACCCACAGAGTGAGACTCAAGGGAAGGGCACCTGTGGAACCTCTGACTCCAAACATGACTCCAACGCCTGGAGGCTCGTGAGGGCCCGCCTCCCGCCAGCACCTGGTTCTCCAGCTCTGCAGACAAGCTCCATGCGGGACGTCCCCAAGCACGCGTGTTTGGAATCCACCTGGAGTGACTCTTCGCAAGCAGCAGGAAGCAGAGGGCCCTGCTCACGGGCACACTTGCCCGCTTGGGCTCAGCTCTGCCACCTCGCTGTGCCCTCCCCAGCCCCAGGTGGGAGCTGAGCTCAGGTAGGACGGGGCCATGCGCGGCCCCACACCTGCAGCAGGCATCCCAGGGTGCCCAGTGACCCTGCACCTGCAGGCCACCTGCTGAGCGCTGCCTGGGAAAGGCACACAGCACAGGAGCTCAAGATACGAAGCCCAGAGGCAGAGAGAGCCGTCAACTGCCCGGGAAAAGAGAGCTTCGCAGTCTGTCCACCTGATGGAGGGTGAGGAGGAAGACACCAAGCAGGAAGGACAGGAGTACAAATGCACAACAGGAGGCACACGTGAGGTGAACCCACGCACCGCCGCGGCAGCCACAGCATTCACGCCAGCCCGCAAAGGCTCAGGAAGACCTCTGCAGGAGGATCCCAAGGACAGCAAGGCCTCCTTCTTCAGAAGACTGAGTGGAGTGCGTGGCACGTGCACAGAGGCTGAGCAGAAATGGTCCTGAGACAGCTGAGGTGGACTGCAGAATGCAGACTTCACTATGCTGAGTAACACGGCCTCCGGGTTCCCACAGCCACTGTGGGTAGACAGTAAGGGGGACTGACAAGATGGCAGCCCAAGTGGGAGAGGGAACGAACACACTTCCCTCGCTATTAAAAAATTGAGAAGCCTTGAACGATTTAGAAGCAATTAACTAGGTTGAGCCAAGGGCCTCCATGGAGACCTATAGCTGATAGCTAGAAAAAGTGCATTATTTTGTATAAGTGTGTAATATCTATTTTAAAAACAAGCCAAGGTCAAGTTTTCCACTGAATACAAAATCTCAGAAGATATCGAGAAAATCGGTACCAACGGAATACGCGCTCTGCACGCACTATCCTCAAGTCCGACGTCAGTCACGAAACAGAGGATGAAGACCACCTCCCACACAGAGACCTAAAAGCACACCCTAGATCCAAGTCTGGTGAACGTGGGGACTCATGCCGCGTGACAGGAAGAGTGCGGCCCAAGCGAGCTGCGCGATGAAGGCCTGTCGGCAGGCGCTCCAGACCTCCTCCTCAGGAAGTGAGCCAGCGGCCCCACAGAGGAGCTCCAGCTGATCTTCCTGCGACCCCCATCCCCGAGCACGCTGCAGCCGGGCTGAGGAGGTGAGGAGGCCGTCTGCACAGCCTGGGGCAGATGGGCAGCGCGGCCGAGCCTCAGAGCCGCCTACAGCAGACACACCCTGGAGCACGAAGCCGTTCTGACCAGCGGGCCTCCACTGCGAGTGCCCGGGGCGCTGCCAGCCCCACTGCTCTCCAGCAGGGCTGGCCTTGCCTCCCCCAGCGCCCAGCAGGGTGCAGCTCAGCCCCCGAGGAACCCTCAAGATGAGCCACGGGAAGGAACCGACCCAGGGAAGGAAGGGACCCACGCGGCAGCGCTGGGCCAGCGTCACACGGCCTCCCCAGGACCCGCTGCTGGGGACTCGCCAAGCGGCACTTGCTCCCCAGACAGTGTGAGCTGAGGGGGAAAGGACCCTGAGACGCTTTTCACTTGAGAACATGGGAAAATAAGGCCATCTGCCCCGTTGGGAGGTGGCTGGGACAGGCAGCGCATCCGTCACAGGCCTGCAGAGCCTCCCTGCCTCCGAGGGCCACAGTCCTCAGCTTCTCCACGCGGACTCTCCATTTGGAAGGCATTCTCCACTGCGCATTGCTGCACCGTGGACCCAACGAGTCCTGCGCAGGACAATGCTCTGGGGAAAGGCCACCCGGGGGGGGGGGAATCCTGCCCGCTGCAGGCGCCAGCCACGAAACAAGCACCGGCTCTCAGGGAGGCTCACCCCGACTCTGCCCAAAGCGCCGCCTAGCACCTGGTAGAAACCCGGTTCCCATCTCGTCAGGCGTCCCTCTGCAGACCCCTGGACCGGTGCTCACAGCCAGCTCTGGCGTCCTGTGCCCACAGTGCCCCTTGCACACTGAGGGGAGGCAGCTCTGGACAGACCATGACCGAACCGCCCTCAGCGGCCAGGCTCAGCCTGTGGGCTCCAACTAGGCAAGCCACCTCTGAGCACCAACTGTATGCCAGGAAGGCACGGATCCAGCCTCAGAGGGCAGAACCCATGGGAGAGAAGGTCCCAAGCCTTCCCCACACGCCCAGGCTGGTCAGCAGTGTGAACTGGTGGCAAAGTGACAGTCAAGTCTGCCACCCAGAGACAGACTCCTCTGAGCTGGACATGGATGGCCCAGGCCACGGAGCAGAGATGGAAAGCAGAGAGCAGGCACACTGGGACTGACCCCCTGGAAAGCGCTGGGGATACCCAGCCGCATGGCCACCCTGCTCGGGGGGCAGGGCCCTGGAACTGGAGCTCAGAAGCCAGTGCCAGCCCATGACATAGCCTTCCCCAGGTCTGGACCAGTGCCAGGTTGCCCAGCCTGAGCCCAGAGGGTCCAGCCCAGCCCCCGAGGAACCCGCGGATGAGCCACGGGAAGGAACGGGCCTGCTTGGTGTGGCTTCTGTCCTTAAGGGTCCAGCAGCCTCTGCTGGCAGCAGGGTGCTGAGAGTCCCGAGGATGGGTCGCCTGGGCGTGGGGACGGGGAGACGGAGAGGGAGCCAGGCCACACCCCACGTGACCCCATGAGACTGCTCACCTGCCGAGGTGTGTGTGGGCCCTGGGGTAACAGGTCAGATGTCAAGGCCTAAAATAGTGATCCATGCGAATTACACTGAAATTGGCAGCAGTTCTGAAATTACATCCTGATACTTTGTTTATTAAAAACTTAAAGCTCCTAATGTTACAAACAACGTACTGTATTCTTCAGCTTCTCCTCGTTGTGATCAGTACCCCTGAGGAGAACAACTCAGAAAAGGAAACGTTTGTTGGGCTCATGGATTCAAAGATTCGGTTCGTGTTCAAACAGCCCATTTTTCTTGCCTGAAGTGAGGCAGAAACACCATGGGGAGGCTTGGTGGAGGAAAGCTGTCAGCCTGGCCGCCAGGAGATGGACAGGAACCAGGGACAGATGTGGCCCAGGGCACAGCCCTAGGGACCCACCTCCTCAGGCCACGCCCCACCTGGCTATAGCGACCACCCTGCAGTCCAAGTCCATTCAAATCATTAATCCACCAAGTGGCCGCTCACAATGAGCTCACTGTCCCCAGTCACCACTGCCTAAAAGACCCACCTCTGAGTCTTACTGTACTGAGGAGCATGCTTCCAACACAGGCTTTTCAGGGGACACTGAAGATCCCAACCGTAACATGTGTGTCCAGAACTTACTTTATTCTGACAGATCTGATGGACAGGCCGTGAATGGGCTTCTGCTATCACTGCAGCACTGCAGCCAGTGTTGAGGTCGAAAACTTGCAAAGTCCTGTTGCGGCCAGCTGTGAGGACCACATCTGCAGCAGCTGAGTTAGGGAGCCTGCCCGGCAGCCTTGCCCACAGGGAGGCACAGCTCTGTCCACCCCCAGGGCTCAGGTTCTGGGGAGGCGCAGCTCTGCTCAGCTGACTGACTGGCCCAGAACTCCGCAGCTCCACAGGGAAGTCCTCCCAGCACAGCCCACTCGGCTGGCCCCGGATGTCCGCAGGAGCAGAGGGGTGCTGCTGGGAGGTGGAGACGGCAGAGGAGCACGTCCTGCAGTAGGCCTCGGTTCTACCTCTAGCCATACTGATGGACGTGTCCAGGAAATGTCCAGATCAGGTAGCGGTGGAAATGTTGGCAGTCTGAATACAGACCAGATGAGACCACTGTGGGGCACAGCCACGTGGGGGGCAGCACCTGGAGCAGGCTGCAGGTGGTCACAACAGCAGCCCAAGACCCACACATCCAGAGAGCACAGGCACTGTCTGAGTGGACAGGCGAGGGGCAATGTGTGCATACAGGGATCGAGTGACCACCCACACTCCCCAGCGTCTCACCCCGAGTACTGTGGCAGACACGCAAGGCAGAAGCACAGGCCCAGGCCGGCATGCGCAGACGGCACAGCTGAGGTACGAGCCGCGGAGACCCCTGCTGCCAGGGGCTCTCTCTTCCCCTTTCACAGGACCCAGTGCAAAAACCCCACACTCCAGCTTCACCACATTCCCGCAGTACCTCACAACGTCTCCTCCAGGCCTGGGGAAGGAAGCGCACCTGGAAACCCTCAGCAGAACCCAAACGTGCCCGTGTCTGAATGAACTAAAGCCTTTACACATCAGGAGATCTGATTCTAAGTGAAATAAAACCAGTTTTTTTGATTAAAAGTGACGACATTACCCATACAAAGCCCGAACTGAAGTTGGACTCGACGGTGTACTCTGCGGGAGCAGCGGCTGGGGGTCTCGCAGCCCTCCCTATGAGGGCCTGGTCTGCTCCAGGACCTGTCCTGAAAGCTGCCCCCTTGAAAGCCCCCACACGGAGAGGAAACATCACCGTCCAGTCGCTGCCAAGAGCGTCAGTGCCCTGAGAATGGCCACGAGCACCCTGTGCCCCGCACAGCACCAGACATCAGAGCTCACTGACTGGCAGCTGGAAGACCCAGACAAGGATACGGGAATAGAAGTCGTTCACCGCTGACAAGCTGGTCACCTCAGTGGCCCCCCTGGTGGACAGCCTGAAGACACACTCGTACCTGCTCCTGGGCTTATACCTGGAAGAAAAGTAAAGAGATCACCTGTTTCCTCCCACCACAGCTACCCAGCCAGCTTTACCACGCAAGAAGGCTCACAGGGCTCTCGGCACCTAGCAAGGCTGGGTGTCCCTGGGTCCTGTGAAAGGGGACCACAGAGAGCCCCTGGCAGCAGGCCTCACCTCCTTTAGGAAGGACCTTTGGTTTTCTATTGAGCAACCCCAGCTTTTCCTCTAGGAAAACTTTGAGAAGATAACATCTCATATGCCTGAAGTAACTCATTCCCAAATAGGACAAGTGAATTTGTCCCCACATTCCAAAAGAAGCCTGCATGCTTTCCCGCGCCAGCCAGGTAGAGAGCACCTGGGGTGCGACTTGAACCCCCCTGTGGTGCTCTTTCCTGAGGAGAACATAAGCAGTGCGGGTGACTTTCTAGGTCCCCAGAAGTACCTTCTAAGGGACAGGCACCAGCAGAAACCCAGGAAGTGGTCCCAGCAAGGCCATAGCTGAGCAGGCACAAGGCAAAAAGGACATCAGAGGAAGAGCCAGGCCAGGCCAGGGCAGAGGTCCTGCCGCCCGGGGCCTGGGTGTGGACACACTCAGCAACAGCAATGGAGGAGGCCATCAGGGACAGCACAGAACCTGGGAGGGCAGGGACAACGGAGCAGGCCAGGGGAGTGACCTGCAGGGACAAGTTGTGAGCCACCTAGCCCAGGGACAGGTCCCAGAGCCACCAACGCAGGGTTTGAGGGACTCAGGGAGAACAGCCACACACTGAGAGACAAACTGAGGCCAATCTCAGGAGAGACTTGGGGAAGAATGTCCTTCTGCAAATTATTATGATACAAACTGCCTGACATTGCATGAAGAGCGACTCCTACAGCAGGACTCACACAACAGATACCACTGAAATACGAAGATGATTAGAAAGCGTTTTGAAAATGCACACTGCCACGAAAGAGAAAGCAGACACTGACCAACTCCTAGACACACGTGATCTGCCCAGATGGAACCACGGGACACACAGGGTGAACAGAGCAATGTCAAGCAATGAAATGGGGGACACTGTCCGGAGCCTTCCGACCAAGGAAAGCCAGGACCCGACGGCTCTCAGCCGAGTTCCTCAAGACCTTCAGAGAAGGTTAACACCAGCACTCCTCAGATTATTCCATGAAATACAAAAGCAGGGAACCCTTCCAAACTCATTCTATGAGGCTAATATCACCCTGATACCAAAACCAGACAAAGACACATCAAGGTATGAAAACTTCACACCCATATCCCTGATGCACATAGATGCGAAAATTCTCAATAAAATTCTGGCAAATCACATACAAAAACATTAAAAAGATAGTAGTGCACCACAATCAAGTGAGGTACACCCAGGGACACAATGTTGGTTCAACATACGGAAATCAATAAATGTAATTCATCACATCAATAGACTTAAAAGCAAGAATCATGATCATCTCAATACATTCAGAGAAAGCATTTGACAAAATACAGCACCCCTTCATGTTCAAAACACTAGAAAACTAGGGAGAGTAGGAACATACCTCAACACTGTAAAAGCTATTTATGCTAAGCCCAAGGCCAGTATCATTCTAAATGGAGAAAAATTGAAAGCGTCCCCTCCAAACACTGAAACAAGATGTGGGTGCCCTCTTTCACCACTTGTATTCAACATAGTCCTTGAAACTCTAGCCAGATCAAGCAGACAGATGAAAGAAATTAAAGGGATATACATAGGAAAAGATGAACTAAAACTAACACTATTTGCTGACAACATGATTTGATACTTAGAGGATCCAAAAAATTCCACCAGAAAACTTCTAAAATAAATAAATAAATTCAGCAAAGTAGCAGGATGTAAAATCAATACCCACAAATCAAATGCATTTCTATAAATCAGTGATGAATCCTCTGAAAGAGAAATTTAGAAAATTACCCCATTCATAATAGCCTCAAAAAAAAAAATTGGGAATCAATTTAACAAAAGAAGTGAAAGACCTCTACAAATGAAAACTACAGAACACTAAAGAAGGAAACTGAAGAGGACCTTAAGATGCGAAGATCTCCCATGTTCTTGGGTAGGAAGAATTAACATTGTCAAAATTGCCATACTACCAAAAGAGTTATACAGATTCAATGTGATTCCAACTAAAATCCCAATTTCATTCCTCATAGAAACAGAAAAAGCAATCGTGAAATTCATTTGGAAAAACAAGAGACCCAGAACAGCCAAAGCGATTCTTATCAAGAAGAGTGAAGCAGGAGGCATCACTATACTACAAAACTATAGTAACAAAAACGGCATGGTACTGACACCACAATAGACATGTAGACCAATGGTACAGCATAGAAGACACAGAGACAAACCCACACAAATACAGTTATCTCATGCTAGACAAAGGGGCCAAAAATATACATTGGAGAAAAGACAGCCTCTTCAACAAATGGTACTGACAAAACTAGAAATCCATATGTAGCAAAACGAAATTAAACCCCTCTCTCACCCTACACAAGACTCAACTCAAAGTAGATCAAGGACCAGCAATTATACCGGAGACCCTGTGCCTAACTGAAGAAAAAGTAGATCCAAATCTTCATCATGTCAGATTAGGCCCAAACTTTCTTAACAAGTCACCTAAAGTACAAGAAATAAAATCAAGAATCAATAAATGGGATGGATTCAAACTAAAAAGCTTCTTCTCAGAGCTGGGGATGTGGCTCAGCACTGGGTTTGATCCTCAGCACCACATAAAAATAAATAAAAAAATAAAGGTACTGTGTCCAACTACAACATATATATATATAACCAAGGGGGTGAAGAGAGAGCCCGCAGAGTGGCAGAACCTCTTCACTACACACACATCAGATAGAGCACTAATCTCCAGGATATATATAAAGAACTCAAAAAACACCAAAAAAGCAAATAACCCAATCAATGAATGGGCTAAGGAACTAAAGAGACACTTCTCAGAAGATGATATACAATTAATCAACAAATATTTGAAAAAAATTAACGACTCTATTAATTAGAGAAATGCAAATCAAAACTACTCTAAGATTTCATCTCATTCTAGTCAGAATGGCAGTATTAAGAATATAAGCAACAATAAGTGGGGGAAGAGGCACACTCATACACTGCTGGTGGGACTGCAAATTGGTGCAACCATTATTGAAAGCAGTATGGAGATTCCTTGGAAAACTTGGAATGGAACCACCATTTGACCCAACTATCCCACTCCTCAGTCTATACCCAAAGGACTTAAAATCAGCATACAACAGTGATGCAGCCACGTCAATGTTTATAATACCACAATTCACAATAGCTAAACTGTGGAAGCAACCTAGATGCCCTTCAATAGATGAGTGGATAAAGAAACTGTGGTATACATACACAATGGAGTACTACTTATCATTAAAAGAGAATAAAATTATGGCATTTGCAGGTAAATGGATGGAGTTGAAGAATATCATGCTAAGCAAAGTAAGTCAATCCCCCAAAACGAAAGGCCAAATGTTCTCTCTGATAAGTGATGCTGGTCCCTATGGGGGTGGGATCATGGGATGAGTGAAGGAACTCTGGATTGGGCAAAGGGGAGGGAGGGAGAAGAGGGGTAATGGGGGTAGGAAAGATAGTAGAATGTGACAAACATCATTTCCCTAGGTAAATGTATGATTGCAAGGATGGTGGGACTCCACTTCACTTACAACCAGAGAAGTGAAAAACTGTGCTCCATTTGTGCACAGTGAATCAATGTGCATTCTACTGTCATGCATAACTAATTAAAACAAATTTAATACAATAAAATAATTTTAAAAATTTTTAAAAAGCAGAACATATTTGTTTAATTTGGAAAGTGTGTAAAATCAGGGGACTGTTCAAGTTAGGACGGGCCTTTCAGAAAGAGGGCGGGAAAGCCCAGGAGACACGGGTGAGCGAGGGATCCCTGCAGGAAGGCCGGTGGGATGTGCCGGGAGCTACGCACAGGCATGGGCCTCCTTGGTCACTTGTAGAAATAAAGCATAAAGATCGTGTTAGGATCAATGTTTCCTGATTTTCTGTGCTGCCAGCTGGGTGGTAGGTTTTGATTATTTACTTTGAGCCTGCATCTGCTTTCTACCTGAGAGAAGTACCTAGGAAGTGCCAGTTCGCTCCATGAATAAAGTTTCAAGCGGCTGCCATCTGCAGTGGTAATGGCAGTAGAAGGAGCACAGGTGGTTTGCAGGACCCAGGTGTCCAGCATCTCAGTCAGACCACCCATGTCAGGGGTCACATACGCAGCACTCAGCAATGGTCAGGAAGAGCACCCACTGTGGAATCCACTTCTCCCTCACCATCAGTTCAGATGCAGCCAGCAGGGGCTGCCAGTTGCAGCAGCCAACATTTCCTGATTTGGGACAGATTGGATGACATGGGATGGGATGACATGGGAGGGGAGGGGAGGGGATAAGATGGTAAAGAACAAGAAAGGTCCCACTCTGATCTTCAAAACGGCTGAGGGGTAGGTGAGGCGTAGCAAGCTAGGAGTGCAAAGGTGTCTTCAGTGATGGGACAGGGACTTAGTAGCTTTTTACCCTGACTCAGGTCATTTGCCCTGCTGATGAGGACGCAATTGTCCCACCTCTTATAACAAACAAGTTTAAGCAAAAATACAGCCACTCATGCCCACAGGTCTAGATTAATCCAAACAGTCATTTATAAGTTACTCATGAGGATAAGTTTTACCTGTGTTTGAAAAGAGGTTTTACTCTCAAAAAAAAGTAAAATACTTTCCTTATATAAGAGTGGAAACACAGAAATACAGAAAGAAAAGACAATATGTTTCTTTATGTCATCTTTTTAATGTTTCAATGCCATTTTAAATGTTAAATTGGATTCACACTAAAAACCATGTTGAGGCTATATTCATTTAAAAACATGAAAAATATTTCTCAATATCATTAAATATTCTTCAAAACCAACACTTCGATTTTTGCATTGAGCCACACAAGATGAATACACCCTTGGCTGTGCCTGGCGTTTTGGGGCCTCCACATTGTGAGAGCTAAGCGTGCACACCCTTGGTATCGTCTTTTCATGTCTGTGGCCAGGTAAATGTCTGAAAGAGGAGCCCTGGGGCACACCTCTCTGGCAGAGTGGTACACACCCACCTCCCTGGGAAGCTCCAACTCTGCACTCAGGAACACTGGCTTTATCACTTTGTAAAATTTCGCAAATACATAGAAGAAAAATGCGTATTTCACTGTGGTTTTTCTTTGCATTCTTTTGATAACTCTAGTATTGACTCAGCTCTACTCACAAGGGCCAAGATATCCATCAGGGATGGATGGAAAGGAAAGTGCAGAGCATTCACACAGCAGAATGCAATCAACCCTAAGGAAAGGCAATTCAGTCCTTGCGACTGGAGGGTGGACATGAAGCCACCATGCCAACGGGAGATGAGTCACTCAGACAGGAAGAGATACTGTGTGAGTCCACTCAGAGAGGTATTTTGCCCTCGCAGTGCAGACAGAATCACAAGAGCCACGACCAGGGAGTTTCAGGTACACAGGGAAATAAGCTCCAGAGACCTAGAACTCACCAGTCAGCCACCCTACAGGTGCCCCAACACCTAGGAGGGCGGGTCTCCTGGGACATCAGCCACCATAAAGGTGAACCTACACCTAAGGAGGCGGGTCTCCTGGGATGTCAGCCACCATAAAGGTGAACCTACACCTAGGAGGGACGGTCTCCTAAGACGTCACCCATCCTGCAGGTGCATTTACACCTAGAAGGGAGGGGCTCCTGGGACCTCAGCCCCCCTGCAGGTGCACCTACACCTAGGAGGGAGAGTCTCCTGGGAGCTCAGCCACCCTGCAGGTGCACCTACACCTAGGGGGGAGGGTCTCCCTGGGACTTCAGCCACCCTGCAGGTGCACCTACACCTTGGAGGGCGGGTCTCCTGGGAAGTCAGCCACACTGCAGGTGCACCTACACCTAGGAGGGAGGGTCTCCTGGGCCTTCAGCCACCCTTCTGGTGAACCTACACCTAGGAGGGCAGATCACCTGGGAAGTCAGCCACCCCTAGGTGCTCTCTGGCAAGTACTCTGACACAATAGAACTGTTTTAAACAAGAAAAAATTCTAAGAAGATCACACCCATCTTCATGCTTGTGGTCCAAGAACAATGGTGACATCACAGCATCAGGACAGAAGCTCACAAAAGGGAGAAGAAAAGGAGATCAGAGAACGCTGAGTAAACGCTGGAGCCCCACCTCTGATGTCCTGATGAGTAAGCAGCCACGAAGGGGTGGCTGAGGCCGCCGCCCTCATGTCTCAGTCTGTTTCATAAACCCCTCCCCAGGACATGCAGGGCTGTGGAGGGCGCCCTGGCAGGACCTGGAGGGACATCTCCCACTGGGATGGGTGTGGGGCCGTGGAGGTGTGTTGAGAGAGGAAGTAAGGGCACCACGCAGTGTGCTGAGCACGCCTCAGCACAACAGTGAGACCCAGCCACAGGCAGAGCAGAGGGACAGCCAGTCTGGAATCGAGTTGGTGGACCCAGCAGCTGACAAACAGGCCTCCTATTTGAAAAAGGTGGAAACTGCCTGCAGGTGACACCAGCAGGTCACCAGGCTTCCCAGGGAGGCACTGCCCTGGCTCGGTGGCACTGAGGCAGTCACGGCCTCTGTGGGCTGTGGCGAGCGCCACAGCAGGCATGCTCAGGAGAGGCCACCCCTGCACAGCTGTGCCTGTGGCTGCCCCACACTCTCTGCGTGGCAGAGTGTCCCAGGAACTGCAGGATCTGAGCAGTGAGGGCAGGAAAACACCTGGCTAGCAGCAACCTCGAGGCTCACAGCTGGATGGCCCCCTAAAAGAACGGCCACAAAACCCTTCAGGGGACACACAGGGCCACGGAGGGGATGGACATCATGGAGGAGGAGGTCACCCAGGGACAGGGAGGGAAACCCCATGACTCCCTGGCAGCTGACGTACTGAGGGCCGAGGACCAGGGACTATGTCTTCAAGTCAGCGGTCATTGCCCCATCTTCCCTCAGCAGTGCAGGACTGGCAAGCAGCTGGGGCGGGGCGAGGTCGCCTTTTTGGTCCTCACCATCAGTGAGCAGACAGAGGATCCCCAGCCCCAGGAGTCTGGCATCAGCACTGGAAGAACTAGGGAGAGCCAGAAGGGCCAGCGCCTTCCAGGTGGGTGGCGTGAGCTGAGATGGGTGGGGTAGGGAGCCCCACCACGTTCTCCACACTGTCCACCTGGGTCACACTTTGTCAGGAGCAGGCACTGGACTCAGGATAGGCCATACCTGAGCCCAGGTCCCCCTCGGATGCAGACGTGGGAAACCCTGGTGGTCTAGCACTCTTCTTCCCAGCTGAAAACACACAAGCTGCTCGAGAGGTGGCCTCACGACTAGCTAGGGGCAGGTGGCCGGAAAGCCCTTCCATGCTTGCTGGGTATTCCAACTCCTCAGGGGCTAGCTCCATCAACTCCCACAACCTCCAGCCCCCACCAGACCAGCACAAACTGACCAGACAGCAGTGTTGCAAACAGATGCCCAAGCAGCCTTCCCAGACTCAGCTCCAAGGAGAAGCCTGGCTCCATACCCACAGGGTCACCTCCATCCAGCAACACCACAGCCCCAGGGCCCTGCGCCCACCAGGCCATGGCCTAAAGGCCCCCTCATCTGGCTGTGAGAGAGGCACGGCCCTTGGAGCCACAGCAGCAGCTGCCTTGAAATCATGGCAGAGCCAACAGCAGGACAAAGCCCACAGCTTCCCTCTCTAGGTCCCTGTGGCTGTCGCTACAAGAGGGAGGATGCTGAGGGACACTCCTCAGGGAAGGCAGGAGGAGAAAGAGGCAGCCCCCACCAGGGCACAGAGCACTCCAGAGCAGGCCCAAGCCTCCCTCTCCAGACGGTGCACAGGACACCACAGGCCCAAAGCAGCCTGAGGGCAGGAAACCGGGAGCGTCCACCAGGAGAAGAGGGAGGGCAGGGCACGCTTCACGTCTTCAGACAGGCCAGCCCCAAAGCCACACAGCTCAGAATCCTGACCGTGGTCACCAAGACAGGCGGCTGCCTTCCCAACTGAAACCTGTGGGGGCAGGACACGGCAGGAACACAAAGCCATAGAGGAGCAGGCATGCCCGCGGGCCGGAGCAGGGCAGGCACAGAAGGGCTGGGCAGGCCCCGACTCTCTCAACAGTTATTTCTTTAAAAATTTGAAGACAAAGACGACAGAATGTGAAAATTTAACTATTTGTCGTGAACAGCAGGTGTCCCTATAACATCACTTAGCATGGGACAAGGTGATGATCTGCCTTGCCAAGCCACTCAAGCCCCAGGTTCCCTCACCTGTCCCACCAGAGGTCCCCAGTGTGGACATCAGAGGAGCACTCAGAGGGTACAGACTCGGTCCTACACTCTCACCAACGCCTGTTGGCAACATTTTTAACACAAGCCCTTTCTGAGCACAACTTCCTAAACAGGACAGGGAGGAAAGTCCCCGCAGGCCACCTACCTTTTTATCTCATCTCTGACGGGGTCCACATGGTACCTCAGCAGCTGGAGTTCCTGGCCAGAGGACAGTAGAATGAAGGCATCCATGTAGTAGAACTGTGCGGATGGCACCGGCTTACAAAGCCCGCCTCTGCCCTGTGGAGCACATCGTCATCAAAAACGCACAAAGGACATGACAGGATTCATCACCTAGGCAGGAGATCCTCCCCAAACACCCAAGTCTATAGATCCTGATCAATAAATGAATTTCAACACCCACATCTAACTTCAAATTCCCAATATACCCTCCACACCCACATCAATCCATCCTCGACACCCACATTGATCCGTCCTCGACACCCACATTGATCCATCCTTGAGACCCACAACTATCCATCCTCAACACCCACAACTATCCATCCTCAACACCCACAGCTATTCATCCTCAACACCCATATTTATCCATTCTCGACACCCACAACTATCCACCCTTGATATCCCCAACTATCCGTCCTCAAACCCCTCAACTATCTATCTTCAACACCCAGACCTATCCATCCTCGACACCTAGACCCATCCCTCCTCAACACCCACACCCATCCTCAACCCCACATCTACCCTCTTCACCCATGTTTACCAGCATCATCACCACATCTATCTGTCTTCCACACCCACATCTATCCTCAACCCACACATCTATCCAAACGCTAGATTCAATGCACCTGGTAGAACTAACCTACTGCATCGATGCTGCTTACTTGCTATTACTGAAAGGCTTTCTAGGATCAAATTTTACCATAATGAGCATTTTGAGTTCCAACTGTTTACAAACCTTAAAATGAAAACAAATCTAAACTTCACATAAAATACAGTATTAACAAGGACTTCCTTAGTGTTGGGATTTTAAATACATTTTGCAGCAGAGCTCTCTCACAGACACAAGCCTCACAGCTGGAAATTCACACCTCCTTTCTTAAGCACCGCCAAGCACTTGTCCACGGACCCTGGGACCTAACTGACCACCTTCCCTTCTCCTCCCAGCAGTACTCAAACCTACTGAGCATAATGGCTTCACCACACAGGACTGCTCCTGTGGGTTCACTGGGACTGTATCTCTGCCTCTGCTCAGCACTAGCTCAAGAAAAGACCAAGAGTCAAAATTCATACCTTCTTAAAGGGAAAGAAACCATATGGTCCTCAAACCATCATAGTTGAGGACCCCCTGCACTCAAGATCCATAGAAGATCAACATTACCATTTTTCAAAATGTCACACTTCTTATGTGTTCAGTTTGTTGTTCACCAGGTCATAAGTTCATGAGCTGAATTCCAATCTCCTATTATAACATCTGCTTCTCAGTGCAAGATTATTGCAATTTTCTATCACTCCTTTCTCATTCTATGTTCAAATACCCTCACATAAATTCATTAACACAAGTCATTTAACTCCCCCAGAAGACACTTTCTCCACATAATCTCCTCTTGGCCATTACTAGCTTCAGTATAAAATCACACTGAATGAGCATCAGAATGACTCAAGCACCTTGGTACTGTTCTGCCATCTGCAAACCATGGCAACTGTGAGGCTAAGTCAACCCACGTACACTGCACGCAGCGTGCACCAGGTATGGATGTATGTGTGCGCGCCGGCTGTGAGTTACGTGTGTGTGTGTCTTATGTGAATGTCTGCATCAGGAAACTAACTGATGAGCAATTTCTACCGCATTGAAGCCAACCCCTGGCTCATATCCATTCCCTAATCTCTGGGTCAGGTAAGAGGGGGCCTTTGAGGAAGCCATGACTGTCAACAGCTCATGCACAGACCTCACAGCTTCTACATTACCAGAAGCAGCAGGGGCTCCTTCCTGTGAACCGACCACAGCCTCAGAGTCTGGTCCTGGGCAGCAGAGAGCAGCCACCTCTGGTCATGGCTCCAGCAGAGGGTGCTCACAGCTCCATCATGACCTAAAGGACCAGGAGAAAGGAAGCGCATCACCTGCACTTTCCTCCCGTGCACCACCAGGCCTCATTCAAGGAGTAAGCTATGCCGCTGGCAGCAGTGCCCCCTACGGCAATGCCACAGAGCCAAAGCTTTGACAGAAGCTCGCGGTGCACAGGCATCACTACCACAGCTTCTAGAGTTTTTGATAACCTCATCGCTCTTAAAACATGCAGCTCAAAGTCATGTGTACATCTGTGAGTATGCACTTTAAGAAAGGAAAGCTATAAAATGTAGCACTGTAAAAGAGGACTGCGATCTGAGGACTTCATAATCATGAGTCAGTATTTTGAAGAACTGTGTATGCACAAACCCCACTAAATCTCAAAGTACACTTCAAATACATCTTTTGATGGGAGTAATGAAATGCATCCCAGTTAATTAAGACTCACGCCCCTCCCAGCCTACAACTGTACACTCTTGCTCCTGACCTTCTTCCCTGGGTGTCACAGGCATGCAGGCAGGCATCCTTCCACTCCCCGACCAAGCCTTGGCCCTGCACTGCCACTGTCCCGCAGGAGGCCAAGTATGCCACCTGCTGACCACCATGGGACTTACCCTTCAGCTCTAGCACCCTGAAACAAAGACGCTTACCTGAAAGGGCAGCAGGTGTTCCAGTAAGGCTGGCTTCAAAGACCAGAGAAAGACTGTTGGCTAAGCCACAGGCCAACCACCGTCCATCTCCTGTGTGAAAATAAATACCGTTTATAAAACCCTGAAGCCTGGGAACCCCGCTGCAGGTCAGAGCAACCTGGACATTCCTTCCCTTGGTGGGGAACAAGGCTGTCAACAGGCCCACCAGCCCTCAAACACCCAGCATCTTGCATGGGCCCTTGCAGTGTGCCAGACTCAGGTTGACCCTCATACAAAGCAGGGCCATCTTCCCCACAACCCACAGAGCAGCAGGTGCTGTGATCATTGCCGCCCTCAGTATACAGGGAAGACCCAGAGCAATAGGCTGAGCCCAGGTCCTGGAGGTAATCCACAGCAGGAAGGAGGAACCCAGAGCGCGCTCCCAGGACACCACCTCCAACATTGCACTGTGCTGCCGCATGGCTAGGAAGCACACCAAGCCATACAGCCTGGGGAAAAGATTACAGATGTCATCCCCGTTCAGACTTGAGGATCTCCACCAGGCAGATGTCCTATCTCGATAACATCAAGCACATCAAATATTCAAAAGTTATTTAGCAGCAACATTACAGACATAAGTTCACAAAATTATTCAAAAAAATTTTGGTTAGAGTTACATAAAAAAGACAGGGATTTTGGCAGTGTAATAAATAATAAACTTTTAGTTTTTCACCAGAAATCTTTTGGACATGAAGCAGGTAGAGTGAAGGAAGTACTGGCACAGGGGACATCTCACCCAGCCAAACCAATGCACCTCTAAGTACACCTATCAGAGACGAGGGAAGGGAGCTGCCTCAGCTGACTGCAACCCTCTCAAGGCTACCTCCCCACTTACCAGCTTCCTGGAAAACAGGATGAGGTGCAGAAAAATGGGTGTGGACAAGAAGGAGAAGCCATTCCATACAGAACTACTATGGGGAAGACTAGACGGGTCATATTTGCAGGAAGGAGCCCAGCAAACCATCACCATAGGAAGAGATCAGCACACACTCCAGGAACACACGTCGTGAACAAGGAGCACACGTCTCCAGAGAAAGCTGGAGACATAGTGCAGCAGAAAAGAGCCCTGCCCCTGCCCCTGCCCCTGCTGAGCAGAGGGTGAGCACCCCTCAGGAGGGCCCGTGGAGCTCCTGAAAGGAACCTGAGAGTGAGGAGTGTGCCTGCACAGGGACAGGGTGGGAAATCTGCTCTGGGCACCCTACACCAACATGGGATTGAAGTCCTCAGCAATCCAGCTGTTCAATTAAGTGCAATCACAGCTTTTCTTCACATCACATGGCTGTGAATACCTGAGTACTGGACACAGCTCACAGCAGTGGGCTCCTGGCACACAGCAACCTGCTTGCTGGGTTTACTTGGCACGGAGGTCTCCAAAGGGTACTCCTCACTGGTAGGAGAACAGAAAAAATAAAAATAAAGGGCTTATGTCAATGAGTTTACAAATAAACACGAAACCAGGTGAAGTGGATTTCTCCTAATTACCTAATATTGTTCTATAAACTTGGAAATATATAAACTCTACATTTGGAAACACATAGGACTACAGAAAGATACTAACGTTCAAAAATTTTTAAAGGGAATGCATTTAAATGAATCATTATTCCTACATGGCCTAGAATACACAGCTACTACCTATAATAATGATGCTAAATATAAAAAATTCACTAGAAGAATTCTCTTGTATGAGTATCATGGAATGCATTACACAAAAGGCATGGCAGCCATAAACTCCAGCTGTATAACAGAAACACAGCCATGGAATAGAGCATGCTGGTAGGTGCAGATGCTCCTGGACTTAAAGTCAGGCTGAGGCACAATACCCCTCTCATCATCTGAAAATGTAGTAAGTCAAACATGCCTTGACACACAGTCATGGAATGGAGCACCCACACACCTACACAGAACCTCACACCCAGGCTGCACAGTAGACACACAGTCATGGAATGGAGCACCCACACACCTAGACGGAACCTCACACCCAGGCTGCACAGTAGACACCCAGTCAAGGAATGGAGCATCCACACATGCTGGTAGGTGCAGATGCTCCTGGACTTAAAGTCAGGCTGAGGCACAATACCCCTCTCATCGTCTGAAAATGTAGTAAGTCAAACATGCCTTTTCGGGAGCATGGAAGGTGGAAGAAGCAAGCTCAGCAGCTGTTCCCAGTCTCCTCACATCACGGAAAGGAGGCAGAGGATGAGGAGCAGAGTCAGGAACCCCAAACCCAGGCAAAGGCAGGAAGCTCGGCCCTGACACCACGAGACTCACTCAAGAACAAAGCAAGGAAGCTGCTCTGGCCCTGAGCAAAGGAAAGCGGATCCGCGAGGCCCCACAGCCCCACCACTGACCTTGGTGGGCAGTGCCATGGGAAACCCGGGACTGTCCCCAGGACTGTGGCACCCTACCAGAGGGGAGCTGTCTGACTACTCAGGGGCATCGAGATCCACTTCCCAGATGGTGAAAGCCATAAACAGAAGCCTGCCAGGGTAAGGTCCCTGGATACCCCACGCATCTGAGTCAGAAGGTGCCGCAAACACAGCCAGAGGGTGATGGGAGGGGAGGCTACCAAAGCCAAAGCAACAGGAAGTGGCTGCTCCAGGCTTCCTGGCACCCAACCTGATCTGTCATCTCCACTGGCAAGTGACAGGGCATTGTTTGGATACCGGTGGGTTCTTCCATCAGACATAGTCAACAGGGGAATCAGGGCCCACCATCACAACCTGGGGCAGGTGAACCACCAGAGACCCTTCACCACAGTACCCAGAGAGTAGCATCAGCCAGGGGAGTATTTCTGCACCACAGAACATTTGCAGAAAATCTACAACCAGAGTTCCTGTGCTCGAGGACAGCCACCAGGATCTCCACCACCATGGACACAATCAAACAGAGGAGAAGAGGTACAGCAGTCATTGGGTAGCTCCAGAGCCTGCATCCTGAAATCTTCACACAACAGAAAGAACCAAGCCTCAACACTGCACCCTCTGAACAGTCAGTGGCAGGCCCCAGAGCTGACAAGCCAGAACCAGCTGATGGCAGGTTCATAGCAACTAAGGAATTAGCTCCTGTGCACCTGCAATTCTAAAGAGATCTAGAGCAAAGACACGGACATCTGCTAACTATCTAAACCCCAATAAAATCCTATCCAAGAAGCAACAAGACTGTGCTCCACCCTGACCTGGGTTACCACAAATAACTCTTTGACTTGGATGATAGTTGTACCCCCATAGCCAGCATTGTACCTTCCACCCCCTGGTCTGTCTTCCACCTAGTGGTTTAGAGCATTAGTTAGAACCCACCTTCCTATCTTTCTTCTAGTTTATATTGCTCACTCTACCCTCCTTTCATCTTCTTGCTCTATCTATTGCTACTTCAAATACCACCATCCACTTCTCCTTTCTACCTTGCTGTGAATCATTCTTTTATATATTTTCTCTCATTTTTTCTTTCTGTCTCACTTTTTCTCTCCTTTTTTTTTTAGTTTTAATATTTAGTCAGTTAGTTAGTTAGTTTTCGGCAGACACAACATCTTTGTCTGTATGTGGTGCTGAGGATCGAACCCGGGCCGTACACATGCCAGGAGAGCGCGCTACCGCTTGAGCCACATCCCCAGCCTACTTTTTCTCTCCTTTTTTGCCCAATCTTTCTCCCCCCCCCCACTGTATCCCTCATTTACAGTTATATGTAAGTTTACCAAGTGCAAAAAAACTATTTTTTTACCTATTCCAGAACCATATACAAGTTCAAACATGGGTTTAAGGAACTGTGGAGAACCACAGCAACCTGTTTTGTTTCCCGTGAGGTTGAAGAGCGTGAGTCTGAAGTGACTACAGCGAGGAGGACTCAGTGGCGTCCCTCAAAGTGGTGCTGACATTGGAATCGGCAGAGGTCACATACTGACTGAAAATATCAGTATCTGCATATTTACCCAACCCAGAGCGCTTAGAAGAAAGAAGCTCACAAAGTAGTCCCTTGCTAAAAGGAATGAGAAGTACCCAATAGATGAGTCGAGATTCAAACAATGTGACAAAGCAGGGAAACAAGCTGCCCAAACCGCCCAAAATGCTTCAAAAACCGACTCCGTCAATGCAAAAGTGAAGGAAATGTGTTTAGTCAGATTTTTTGCTGCTATGACTAAAAGACCTGACCAGAACAATTATAGAGGAGGGAAAGCTGGTTTAGGGGCTGACAGTTCCAGAGGTCCCAGTCCACAGACAGCAGGCTCCACCCCTCGGGACTCGGTGAGCAGGACATCATGGTGAAAGGCAGCAGAGGGAAGGAGCTCACATGGGTCAGGAAGCACAGAGATTCTACTTGCCAGATTCACACACATACCCAGAGCCAGGCCCCCAACGCCCCACCTCCCCCAGCCACACCCCACCTGCCCTTGGTTCCCACTCAATCCCATCCGTGATCGATTCACTAATATGGGGTAAAGGCTCTTAAAACCCATCACATCTCCTCCAAAGCTTCTTGCATTGTCTCAGACATGGGCCTTGGGAGGACAACACACATCCCAACATGACAACATGCCAGAGAAGGAATCTAGAAAGTCCATAGTTAGAATGTTCTGAGCTAAAAGAGAACATGAGAACTGAAATTACAGAGAAGATTCAGGCAGTAAAAGATTACTTCAATAAAGGGGTGGAGGCTCTGAAAAAGAACCAAATGGAAATCCTCAAAATGAAGGAATCAATAAACCAAATTAGAAATTCAGTGGAAAGCACCACCAGTAGATTAGAACACTCTGAAGACAGACTTTCAGACCTCAAAGACAAAGCATATACTCTTGAAAATAAAGTCAACCATAAAGAAAAGACGTTAAAAACCAATGAACAGGGGCTGGGGTCGTGGCTCAGTGGTAGAGTGCTCGCCTAGCATGCATGAGGCACTGGATTTGATCCTCAGCACCACATAAAAATAAAAATAAAGATACTGTGTCCACCCAAAACTAAAAAATGAATATAAAAAAATGAACAGGTTCCAGGGTTGTGGCTCAGTGGTAAAGTGTTCAACCTAGCACATGTGAGGCACTGAGTTCAATCCTCAACACCACATAAAAATAAATAAATAAAATAAAGGTATTGTGTCCAACTACAACTAAAATATATATATATAT
>NW_025999983.1:588753-636211 GCF_001458135.2 Marmota marmota marmota | reverse complement strand
TATATATATATATATATATATATAAAGAATGAACAGAATATTCAAGAAATCTGGGGTAACATTAAGAGGCCAAACTTAAGAATCACTGAGATAGATGAAGTCTCTGAAATACACACTAAAGGGATGGCACAATCATTTCAATAAAATAATATCAGGAAATTTTCCAAACCTTAAGAATGATATTAAAATTTAAATGCAAGAAGCAAAATTTCTGAATAAAATTTTGGCAAATTGCATAACAAAAGAAAAAAAAAACATTAAAAAGATAGTGCACAATGATCAAGGGGGTTTCATTCTAGGGATGCAAGGTTGTTTCAACAGAGAAATCAGTGAGCATAATTCACTACCATCAACAGACTTAAAGACAAGAATCACATGATTATCTCAATAGATGCAGAAAAAAACATTTGACAAAGTATAGCACCCATTCATGTTTAAAGCACTAGAAAAACTAAGGATAAAAGAACACACCTCGACATTGTAAAGGCTATATATGACAAACCCAAGGTCAACATTATTCTGAACAGAGCAAAACAAAACATTTCCTCTAAAAACAAGAAGACGACAAGGATACTTACTAACTTTCACCACTCCTGTTCAACATAGTCCTTGACACCCTAGCCAGAGCAATTCAGACAAGAGAAGGAAATAAAATCCCTATACGAAATAAGAAAAGAGCTTAAATTATCTTTTTGCTGACATATGCTATACTTAGAAGACTCCAAACATGACACCACAATACTGCCAGCACTCGTAAACGAACTCAGGAAAGCAGCAGGACACGAGACCTACAGTCATGAATCAGCTGCATTCCTGTGCTCCAGTGGTGAGTCTGCTGAACAGGAGGAAAACTGCCCCCTTCACCACAGCCTCAGAAAAATGAAATACTCGGGACTCAATCTAACAAAAGAGTTAAAGGGCCTCTACAATGAAAATTATAGAACACTGAAGAAAGAAATTGAAGAAGATCTCAGAATATGGAAAGTCCTCCCATGTTCTTGGATAGACATAATGAATATTGTCAAAATGGCCATACTACCAAAAGCACTACACAGATTCAATGCAATTCCCATCAAAATCCCAATGACACTCTTCCAGAACTAGGAAAAATCAGTCACAAAAATCATTTGGAAAAATAAGAGACTCAGAATAACCAGGCAATCCTTAGTGAGAAAAATGAAGCAGGAGGCATCACAATACCAGACCTCAAATTATACTACAGAGCTATAATAACAAAAACAGCATGGTACTAGCACCAAAACAGGCATGAAGATCAATGGAACAGAACACACAGAGACAAACCCATATAAATACAGTTTTATGATACTAGACAAAGGTGCCATAAAGATACTTTGGAGAAAAGATATCCTCTTCAACAAATGGTACTGAGAAAACTGGAAATCCACACATAGAAGAATGAAATGTAACCCCTATATCTTACACTGCACAAAAGTCCACTCAAAGTGAATCAAAGACCTAGGAATCAGACCAGAAACATTGCAACTACCAGAAGAAAATGTAGGCCCAACACTCCAACATGTTGACTTAGGAACTGACTTCCTCAACAAGACTCCTAAAGTTCAGGAAATAAAATTAAAATCATTAAGTGGGATGGCATCAAATTAAAAAGATTCTGAGCAGCAAAGGAAACAATCAAGAACATAAAAAGAGAGCCTACAGAATAGGAGAAAATCTTTGCCACCTGCTCCTTAGATAGGGCATTAATATCCAGAATACATAAAGAACTCGAAAAATTTACCACAAAAAATAATAATAGTAAACCAATCAATAAATGGGCAAAAGAACTAAACAGACACTTCTTAAAGGAAGAAAGGCAAATGGTCAACAAATATATGAAAAAAAAAGTTCAACATCTCTAAAAATTAGGGAAATGCAAATTAAAACTAGTTTGAGATTTCACCTCACTCCAGTTGGAATGACAATTATCAAGAATACAAGTAACAATAATTGTTGGCAAGAATGTAGGGGAAGGTTCACTCATACACTGTTGGTGGGACCACAAATGGGTGCAACCCCTCTGGAAAACAGCATGGAAATTCCTCAAAAAACTTGGAATGGAACCACCATTTAGCCAGCTATCCCACTCTTTGGTGTATGTCCAAAAGATTTAAAATCAGCATACTACAGTGACGAGACACACCAATGTCTACGGCAGCACAAGTCAGGGGCTGAGCATGGAGCCAACCTCGGTGCCCTTCAACAGATGAGAGGATACAGAAAATGGGATATGCATGCACAGTGGAGTACGACTCAGTCACAGAGAAAGATGACTCTATGTCATCTGCCAGCAAATGGACAGACCTGGAGACTGTGGCTAAGTGAAATAGCTGGTCCCCAAAAGTCAAAGGTCCAAAGTTCCTTTGATATGTGGAAGCTAATACAAAATAAGAAGGCATGACGGACGGAAGGAAGGGAGGGAGGAAGGAAGAGAGGGAGGGAGGAAGAGAGGGAGGGAGGAAGGGAGGGAGGGNGAGAAAAAAAAAGAGGGGGGAAGGAGGGAGGGAGGAAGGGAGGGAGGGAGGGAGGAAGGGAGGAAGGGAGGGAAAAGGCAAAGGAGAGGAGAGGAGGGGAGAGGAGGGGAGGGAAGGAAGAGAAAAGAAGAGGGGAAGAAGAGGGGAGAGGGAATTTCATCCAAGTAGAGGAAATATCAGTAAAGTGGAGGAAGGGGATTGAGGAGGAAGAAGAAAGGACTGGAAAGGGGAGAGATGGAAAGAATCTGAGCAAACTTCCATATGTGCTGCGTGGATGTGGCCGGGGCCCAGCATCAGGCCCACCCACAGGGTGATGATCTAAAACTGTGGCGTAGACAGTAGGCGGATTGAAGAGGACCCATGGAGAGGAGGCGGGAGCTGGGGAGAGGGGAAGTGCTGGGGCTCAACTGGAGCAGGCTGCTTCCAAGCTTTTCTGACTATGTCAAGGTACATCCTGGTGTTGTGTCCCAACTAAAGACAATTTTTCAAAAGAACACTAAATTATATACTTTTGAGAATCAGAGTTGCTAGAAAGTTAAAGTCTTTGGAGCAGTCTTATT
Source organism: Marmota marmota marmota (assembly GCF_001458135.2). Classification (NCBI taxonomy): domain Eukaryota; kingdom Metazoa; phylum Chordata; class Mammalia; order Rodentia; family Sciuridae; genus Marmota; species Marmota marmota. Next base: position 633,159 of record NW_025999983.1, on the reverse strand, counting down.
TTTTATAAAATTTGCTATCAGAAAAAAATATCAAGATATTTGTAGATTTAGATGGGACCCCTGTAAAATCATGAGAGTACACTATATTGTTACTTCTTTGATTATCTGGAAAGTTAAAAAGCTCCTTCTATAGGAATATCACCAGTTTTCCTCATTAAAATTTAGCATATTTGTCTCTGAAGCAATATTAGAGCAAAGGGCACCCAGACAATTAAATAGCTAGGAAATAATTTATTTTAGCTTCATATTTGGCTTATTGAGTGACCTTTAAATAATCACCAATTTGCTCTGATGCATTCAAAGCAATTCTTTTCTTTTTATATTGTTTTAGTTGTAGATGGACACAATATCTTTATTTATTTTTATGTGATACTGAGGATCAAACCCAGGTCCTCACATGTGCAAGGCAGGTGCTGTACCACTGAGCTACAGCTACATCCCAATGCAAAGCAATTTTAATCAAAAAATATCTGTTTTTTTAATCCTGTGTCTAATATAGACACACAAAAAAAACATCATTATCACGGCCCCTGGATGTGCAGAATCGACAACTGAAGTTCCGTGGGCAAAAGCACTTAAGCGAGTGGGAACCGCGCCGCGTGCAGCAGGCCACACCCTGACTTCCACGTCAGACACTCCCCAAGGACCCGACAGGAACACATGAGGTGGAAGCCTTGTGCAGCATGCTGCAGGGCTGAGCGCTCCCCACACATGCCACCTGAAGGGGCTGCCCGCAGTGGCCAGCACTTGCCAGCCCCCTCTCCACCACCACACCACCCTGCTCTCAGCACGATGCCTCCGGCTCCAAGCAACAGCTCCGGAACAGACCTGCATCATCCACCTCCTAATGTACCTTGTAGAATCTAGATTGCTCCCCAATTCCAGAGCCACTTGGGCCTTTGGGCTTCTGGTTCAGTCACTCCAAAGGCTTTTCAGAACCATCTTATTGGTAAGAAGTAACAGAAATTGATTGTCTATCCATGTTTCAGTTGCTAAGAAGAAAGACTATATTGTGAGTCAGAGTTCTGGAAATGAAGAGAAAAAGCAACTCTCCTGTTTTCCTCCTAGAAATACAACCAGGGCAAAATAGCTACTATTTTCATTGTAAAAAACAAATATTTTTGCTATAAAAATTAACAAAAGGGCTGGGTTTATGGCTCAGAGGTAGAGCACTCACCTACCATATGTGAAGCCCCAGGTTCAATCCTCAGCACCACATATAAATAAATAAATATTTTTTAAAAAAAATCCACACTAACAATAACCAGTTTTGTACACATAATGTTTCCAATTTTTCCTATGCAACTATTTAGGAATATAATTTAAAATCTTTAATGGAAACAAGCCATTATTTGTTTTATAATTTTAAAAAATTGGTCTTTTGTACCCCCACTGGCCTCACCTGCTGTGTGCACGCTCAGACTCCCACACAAACTGCGGATGCCACGGTTTGACACAAAACCTAGCTCACAGCAGCTGTGGGAAGTCTCTAGGGTGTGAGCTGCTGCTCCCGGGGCAAGGGCTGGGGCCCGGGCCTAGCACCCTGAGGGAGGACAGTGCTGCCCAGGTTGCGAGGCAGAGACAGACTCCTGGCTCCAGGTCAGCCCTGTTGAAGGCGTGCCACTTCTGCACCCATGTGCAGCTGAAAACCCACGCCTCCTCCCACCTGAGTCACTGAGTCACTCCGTTCCAGTGAGCCACACACACTGCTTACAGCCACCGTGGAAATGAGCACCAGCCCCTCCCCAAGGGAAGACGCTCCTGTCATGAGGTCCCAGCAGGCCGTGGCCGCAGGACACACAGAGCCCTTCCACTGGCTCTCCTCAGGGCATGTGTGCCCCTGGCATGTCCCTCACCCACCTAAGTCCCCACACAGTGGACTGGGCTTAAAACTACCCAAATACATTTATTACAGAGACACAGAGGGAAACACATGGCGCGAGTAGGTGGGCGGAAAACACAGACGACTATGTGAAAGCACATGGTTCTGAAACCCAGCGCCACTGGTGTGAGCCAGGAGCACACCCAGGAGCTGGGCCGGCCTGCCCCTCCTACGGCAACACAGCGCAGTCTCTTCACAAGTACCTGCCTGCGCCTGGCCAAGGCTGGGGAGCACTGCATCTCACTTCCCCACAGAACACGCACAGGGCCAAAGCCACACGAGGGGAGGGACGGCTGGCTCAGTCTGCAAAGCAGGAGCACCCTGCAGAAAGAGACACTGGCCGAAAGAACCCGAGGTCAGTGCGGAGCTTCACACTGGGCGGAACAGTTTCTGTGGTCAGATGCATTTGCTGCAGCACACGCTGGATCCCTTTGTGATGTGACACCACCAGGAAGCACAGGGGGTTGCAGAAGTTTAAGAACACACCAATAAACACGGGTGAAGCAAGATGCAGAATATAAAAATCTGAAAACCTTATAATCCAATTTAAAAATGGGCAAATGCTCTAAAGACCCTTCTTAAAAAAATACAAATAACCAACAAAAAGAAAGATTAAAAGATCTATGAAAGATTCTCATTATTATTAGCCATTAGTGAAATACAACTCAAAATTAAAACTATAATTATATACTATCCCATTCCAATTAGAACACTATTATCAAAACATGAAGACATGAAGCAAAGGGCCCTGCGCACTGCTGGGCGGGCAGGTGGGGCCTCCAGACTGAGACTGGACTGGCACGCGGCACAGCAGCCCAGAAGGCACTTGGCTCACAAGAAAGATGCCCGCATGCCCAGGGACATGGGGCCGCTGCTGCCAGTAGCCAGGATATGGAACCAGCCCAAGTGCCCACTGACCAATTGATGGAAAAAGAAAATGTGGCATATATACAGAATGGAGTATCATTCGGCCATAAAGAAGAAGAGATCCTGTCATTGCAGGAAAATGGATGGAACTGGAGGACATTATATCAAGTGAAATGATCCAGAGGCACAAATCCAAATACTGCCTATTCTGACACATAGAAGTTTAAAGAAAAGTTGACCTAAATGTACAAAAATGTTGCTGGCATTTGGAAAGAAGCAGGTGAGGAGGGTGGATAATGGAGGCTGGATTTGATCATGTGTTTAAATCCCACACTAACCCTCACCAAAATGTACAGCTAACACATGCTAGTAAGCAATCAGTGTTCTGAAGCATTTCTGTAAACATAATTGCCCAAATGCAAATACAATGCAAATTAAAACGATGTTCAGTTTGATAGCCCATACCCTCTTCCCATCATGGCCCAGCCCTGCAAAGAGCCTAGGAGGACCCAGCTCTTCTTTCTGCACACCCAATCATGAGTCAGAGTAAGGGTCAGGGCTTGGCCCTGCTGGGCAGAAGGGACTTCCAAATCAAGCAGCCACTGAAAACAGCAGTGGCTCTTCAGCTGCTAGTTTCATCCACTCCAATCTTGGATGCTCGTCAGGATTAATCATCAGGACAGCTCTCTTCTAAAACTAAGTTTTAACAAAACATAAATATTCAGAATTGTCAAGGTGGTAAGAAGAGCAGTGTGTCTGAAAATCAACACCAAAAGAATCTGACTAAAAGGATACCTACAAATAGTACAGCTAGAGACCCATGTTTGCATACATACTGACCTACGCATACAAGGTCTCTGTTATGGTTCAAGTGTGAGGCGTCCTGCTAACGCGGGCATGTTCGGAGGTGAAATGATTGGACGGTGAGAGCTGACACCTGAATGGACGACTTGGAATGGACTGACTGGGGGTGACTGGGGCAGGTGGAGTGTGGCAGGAGGAGTGGGCTGTGGGGTGTGCCCTAGCAGAGCTGCCCTTCCTGCAGCCCCTTCCTGCCTCTCCTCTCTCCCTCTTGACCATGCCATGAGCTGAGCAGCCGTCCTCCACTGGGCCCTTGCCCCTGATATCCCGCCTCACCTTAGGACCACAACAATGGACTTGGCCATCTGTGAAACCCTACACCCCAATACACTTTTCCCCCTCTTAGTTGTTTTTATCAGGTACTTGGTCAGAGATGGAAAAGCTGACAAAAGCAGTCTTATACCTGTTTGAGAAAAATCAGATAGAGCATTTAAACATCTAAGTTATTTAAATTTACTTGGAAGGCATTCACTAACTTTCATACCGTTTGCAATTGATCTTGCATTTTGAAGATCTTTTACCGTCTTTCTTGATGTTAGTCTTTGGTGAAAACATAGTGACACTGTGGAAAGAAAATGCTTACATGTCACTTTCAGAGATTAAATTTCTTAAGAGATCTACATATTACAGGAGAAGGAATATGTACACACCTGCATGAATAGTTTCAGCTGCCTCCTGCTCCTCCTTCCTCCATCTGTCCCTCTATCCCACACCTCAGAGATGTCACCATGCTGCACATCTCCAAAACTTTCTAATATCCTGCAATGCTACCCTGAAATTCTCCTGTTAGGTTTCAAATTGCAGCAAGGCACTAAGGACACCATGACCTGGGACCTGCGTCTTTCCCCTGGGCTCCAGCACACAGTCCCACATCCACAGCATGCCTCAAAACAGTGGCCCAAGGAGTCCACATTCAATGTCACAGATGCCACAGGCACTGAGGCACCCACAGGTTAGGGACATGGACTGATGCATAATTTTGCTGAGACACAAATCTAGAATCCATCCCACCATCCATCCAACCATTCACTCTTCCCTCCATGTGTCCATCTCTCCATTCATCAACCCCTCTATCCAATCATCTCTCCATCCATCTTCCATTTTTCCATCCATCCATTCATATCTCCATCTATCCACAGTCCCTTCCTATCCATCCCTCCACCTATCAGTCATCCCTTTCTCCATCCTCATTCATCTCTCTACCCATCCATCCACATCTCCACCCATCCACCGTACATTTCTCCACCTACCCACCCATTGATCCATATGTCCAGCCATCTGTAATCCTCTCTCCAACCCTCCACCCATCCATTTATCATCCTTCTCTCCATCTATCCACATCTCTATGTAGCCTTCTCTCCATCCCTCTCCATATCTTCACCCATCCATTTCTCTACCCAGATGCCTGTCTCTCCATCTTTACCTCCATCCATCCACCACTCACCCATTTACAAGTGTCATATAAGAGAATCTGAGGTGCCAAGTGTCACCCCAAGCATAGGGGTCTGCAGATCAGACACTAAGTGAAACAGTTGTGCCTGCTACTGGTGAGGCCAAAGAGAAAGAGTGATGCAGGAAAGGGCCATGGGAGTGGAAGAGACTGAGACCAGAGAAGCTTGGGACTTCGGCCCAGACGAAGCCTGAGCAGGGCCCTGGGGATGGAGGTGGACTTGGAGAGAGACTGGAGGGAGCGGGGAGGCGAGGGCAGCAGTCTGGCAAGGCAGGGGCATTCAGCCAAGGCCTGCCATGTGCTCTAAGCAAAGGGGCCGTATAGGGTGCTTCCAGGTAACAGGGCTGCTCTGGTCACTATGTGAAGGACAAATAAAGGGTCCCGACTTGGCAGGGGGTGTCTACATTCAATAAAGAAAGACAATTTGCCTTTGAGAAATTCAAGGCTTATGAGGGGCCAGGGGATCTCGACACTCAGCTGTAGTCTGGGCATCCTGTGTTTCGCATTTCCTTGACTGTGAACCTCACATAGTCAGCACCTCTCCCTTCGGCTTTGAACAACCTGAATCTCAGTGCTCCAGTGCTGCAGTTGTAAAAAAGGCCCTGTCAGCCTTGGTGGGCCACACCATTCCCAGCACCCACTCCTCCTGTTCGCATCCTAGCTTCTCACTCACCAGAGTGGGTGGGCTTAGGAGGGGCCCAGTACACAGTAGTGACCCAATAAACCTCTGCTGCTGCAGCACCCCCCACTGCAGGGACAGACATTCTGGGGTCTCCGCCACCACATCACAGCTCCTGCTTAGAACCCTGCCCCTCTCCATGATGGGACCCTCAAGGACCCATCTGTGTCCATATTTGAACCCACGTCTGAGGCAGGGCCACGGTTTTGCTCTGTACTCACCGCGGTGGCAATGCGTAACCGGACGACCTGACTTTGGTGTGGAAAACCAAGGGCTGGTCCCCCACGGCACTCTGCACAGCTGTGGGAAGACATTAGAGAAGCAGCAGATATTTAATGTCGCGACTCACTGTGAACACAGAAAGAGCACAGTCTCTTAAAACAGAGAAGTCCACACAGACCAGAGGAGCTTCTGACCTACAGTCGAGAGGCCCCATGGTGAAGTGCAGGCCCACACAGCAGCCAGAGAAGACTAACCATGGGAATGAGAAGCATAAGGACAGTTCCCTCTCATTCCTTAAATTGCACTCAGTTGCATGGGCAGAACACAGTGCCCTTCAAAGGTGCCCTTCAAACGCTCGTGGACGATGCCAGCTCTTCTGTGCTGTGCTGCTTCCAGTCGTGGCTGGAGCACAGGTGGGAAGGAAGCCCTGGGGCTGCGGGCAGGGTAGGAGACTGCCTGGGAGCAGTGTCTGGGAGCAGCATCTGTCCATCAGTGACAAGCACAGCCTTCCTACTAAGGACCCAGACGCACACAGCCTCTCTAGGAGAAGGACACAGCTGCTTGCCGTGTCCATGCACAGAGCACCAAGGAAGCCTGGCTACGGCGACACCTGGTGCCTTCTAACAGAAGTGGAACTCCTCACCAAGCTCTAACACACACACACACGCAAACAGACACACACACACAGACATACACACGCATAGACACACACATGCACAGACACACACACAGCACACACACGCACAGACACACACACACAGACACACACACGCACAGACACACACACAGCACACACACAGACACAGACACACACGCACAGACACACACACACAGACACAGACACACACGCACAGACATACACGCACAGACACACACACACATAGATACACACACAGAGACACTCACACACACAGACACTCACACACACACGCAGACACTCACACACACACGCAGACACAGACACACACACACAGACACACACGCACATGCACACACACACAGAGGCACACACACAGACACCCTCTCCGTGCTACACAAAAAAACCAGCAACACATGAACTTACCACAAATACTTGCAAACCTCAAAAATGCTCTCAGATGAAAAACAATTTTGCCAGAACTATTTACTTTTGCGTAAATTTAATCCTTGATGTTAAAGATAATTTTTTTTTAAATATTTTTTTGGGTTGTAGATGGACACAATATCTTTATTTATTTATTTTTACGTGGTGCTGAGGATGGAACCCAGTGCCTCACATGTGCGAGGCGGGCACTCTGCCACTGAGCTATAGCCCCAGCCTCTAAAGATAAATATTTTGCACAAATTATAAAATAGCTTCAGAAAAATGGATAAATGCATAATATTAAGTGATAGGTGTTTTTTGTTTTGCTTTGCTTTGTTTTACAAAGAAATTCAGTTCTGTTTCTGGTACTATTTCAAACCTGACACCCCAAATGATGCCCCATTGAAACCAAGCACACCTAATGAGTGAACTCTTCAGACATGGCAGGGGACTGCCCACCGTAGAGGAAAGTCGTGTAATGATTTCCTACTCTTCAGAACAGGGAGCTCCAGTGGCAGAGCTCCCAGAAACACCAAGGAGGTGGGTGTCCACCACAGCCAGGCCTGGGGCACACATGGGCACAGCCAAGGTCAGAAGGCAGGCACAGGGACAGCTTCCTGCAAGGGGAGGGTACAGTGCGAGCCAGCTCTGCGGTGTCTGTGAGCAGAATATAAAAATGGTTTGTTTGAGGGCCTGAATTGTTTTAAGCAGGCCAAGTAAGACGTTTAACACTACTGAGTTAAGAGTTCAGATTGAACATTGAAGGGAAAAAAAGAAGCAAATATCAGTGATTCCTACACAGTGAGTACTGGGACACAAGGAAGCCTGCCTCTCAAATGAAAGCAACTTTCAGATCTTTTCTTGGAAAAAAAGCAACAAGTAGGTTGTTAAGAACAAAGGCATAAAAAAGCATTTTTTAGACAATCAAGAATAATGAATCATGGTATGGCCAATACAAGAGACCAAGGATCACAGTTTCTTTGGATAGAACTACATCATGGTTGGTTGTCTGGGAAACACATGCTGGAGTACGCAGGGTGGATTAGCAGGACGTGTGGTCACTGGGGACCCTCCACGTGCACCCAGCCCTGGCCACAGACACAACCACCGGTGTGAAGCCAGCCTCTGAATGCCTGTGAAGGACCCCAGCTCAGGAAGAGACACCGCACACCTGCCCAGCCACGGAGGGTGTGCAGTCCACTCCAGAGAGGCAGGGCAGCAGCAGAGGCAGGACAGCACAGCGACTGGCATGTTGAGAGGCAGAACTCACAGAGCACTTCCCAGTGCTGCCTACAACAGGAACTAGTCAGCTTTGCACTTTTATGTTTTAGAGTGTATTCTACTAACCAGATTGTTTGTGACCAGCAGGTTTAGTACTTTTCCCCTTAACAACTCCAAGATACAGGGGAGAAGTTGGTAGAACACAGGAGCTGAAACAAAAATAAAGCCAGGCTATAAAGCAAACAAGGATAAAATGGAATTGCTCAATGGAACACACACGATAAGTATGGTAACAAATGATTAATTCACACAGACAAGGACACACAATATTTAGAAATAAAAACTACAATATTTGGAAATAAAAACTATTAAGCTTATTCTTGTTCTGACAGGAAAATTCAGTATATTTTAATAAATGTGCTATCTTATAATCTGCATTCTATTCTGAAATAAAATAGTATTTTGTGTTAAGCAATGAATCCCTTCATTTTCAATAAGATAAAAGAAGCAATGGTATGAACAATAATTCCTTTCACATAGGGTTAGGATGGCTGAGTATTTACTAAATTTTACCTTTATTTCTTAACATAAAAAGAAATCTAGTTAGGCATTGTGGTACACATCTGTCATCCCAGTGACTTGGGAGGCTGAGGCAGGTGGATTGCAAGTTGGAGGCTAGCCTCTGCAACTTAACAATACCCTAGGCAAGTTAGTGAGAACCTGTCTCAAAATAAAAAAGAAAAAGGCTAGGGACGTGGCTCAGTGATTAAGCACCCCTGGCTTTAATCCCTGGTACCAAAAAGAAAAAAATCTGAAAAATGCTCACTGATCAACACAATCAACACCCACATGGGGACATCGCCCTCGAGCAGACTGTACCTCGCCAGCACTGACAGTGCCTTCTCAGGGACAGGGCCCTGCTGGGACCTCACCAGAGTATCCAGGCTGATTTCCAGTATGGCAATTCTCTTCCCAAACATGGACGTGAGCAGGCAAAAGGCCTATGAAGGACAGCATTGTGACACAGTTAATGACATGGCCAGACACTAAGGAGACCGCAGGTCTACATCCACAGCCCTCCTCACAGCACGGCTTTCCACGTCAAGCCTGCCGCACGTGGGCCAAGCTGTGCCACTCGACAGGTGCGTGCAGCTGCACAGCATGCACAACTCAGGGCAGTCTCTGTGCCATGCCAGCTGGCAGTGCTGCGGGAGATGTGCCTGGCAGGAGCAGGGGGCGAGACCTCCACTGACCTTGTGGTCAGCAGCCTGGCTCGTCACAGCGCAGGAACCAGCCACCTGGATGCTGAGGCACCTGAAGTCTTGACATGCAGCAGAGACAAGGAGACAATGTTAGGTGGCAAGCCAGGGAACCGAGCCTGGCAGACCCATCCATTCCACCTGGTTACCTGCACCAGTAGCCAGGGACATGGCCAGGGAGGAGATGGGCCTCCCTGCCATGAGGCCCAGAACCAGACACTGGGCAGGAGGTGACAAACGTGAAGCCGCAACAGGCTGTGCGAGTGTTGGAGAGAGAGGAGAAGGGAGCTTCCAGTGAGGACCCACCTCCCAGGACTCAGCAAGTGGCCCTGACGCTGAACAGCAGGGACGGGACGGGGGCACGGTCAGTGGAGAAGAGGCCTGAACTGGACCACTCGCCCTGCAGTCTGGAGGACTCAGAGGACAGAAGGAAAGCCGTGACCTTGGGGCACCCGACGAGAACCAGGGGCCCTGGAGGACCGAGAATGGGATGTGGCCCAGCAGAGGAATGCGACTCCACCCTGAACGCCTCGGAAGCCTCAGAAGGACCAAACCAAGTGAGTCTCGAAGAAGAGGCTCTAAGCTCTTGGCTCCAGTGCAGAGGAGAGAGTGGCCAGGGTGGACACCTTGCAGATAGGTGGAGGCCAGGACCGGGTAAGTGCCACTGCTTCCTGCTGGGCACAGAAACCCGAGAGTGACCGAGAGCCAGGAAGGACAGGGCCTCAGGTCAGGGTGACAACACATGGAGACGGGGGTCTGTGAGCTGGCAGTACTCAGGGCATGTGTGTGCAGGGAGAGGGGGTGCACAGGAGCCTGGTGCATGTGAAGAAGAGGGCCGGGACACAGCACAGAGGGGTGCAGAAAGGCTGAGCAACACAGGGAAGGGGCTGGGGGGGGGGGTCACACCACAGGTGCTGATTCTGCCAGACGGTCGGGAAATGCAGGACTGAAACAGTGTCCTTTGGGTTAGAAACAGAGAAGTCACAGGTAAGGAGCCACGTTGCTTCTGATAAAAGTGACCTTCAAACCTGAGCGGTAGGCTTGCACCCCTAAACTTCACCACCCCTCATGTCATTCCAAGAAACCCTCAAGTGTACGAGACCATGTCAGAGAAGACTGAACTCTGTCTCACCTTTGAAGTGTAATGCGTGCTCCAGTTCCAAGCTTGCCAGGTGGAATATGAACAGACCAGTTGAACTTGCAATCCACAAGCAGGTGCTGCTCTCAGAAGGAAGGCTCCTTTAAGGCAAGAGGAACATCGTCAGCAGAACTTCTCCCTCAAGATTAGCTCCACATGCTCCTGGTGTTGCTGCCCTTTCTCCACACATGGGGGCAGCACGTGCCCCCTGCAGGCACCCAGAAGGTGTGTGCACGAGCACTGCAGTCGGTGGGCTCGTCCTATTCCTACCTGCACCTTAAAATCTGTGGGGTTGATGGCCACCCACCAGCCATCTCCTAGAGGCAAGTGACCCCAGGTGGCCACAGGCTGGCCCCCCCTAAGTCTGATCCTCATTACAGGAGGAGGCAAGTTCAGAGAGGAGACCAACAGCCCTGAGTGCAGAGCTCGCAGGCAGAGTGTGAACCCCAGTCAGAGCCCCCCTGGTCTCCCACTGTCAGGGCGCAGCCCAGCTCCTGGCTTCACTGCTGGAGCAGTCTGCCCTCCCACCCCAGGTTCCTGCTCCACACCGTCCAGACCCTCAGGTCCTGCAAACAGCATGAGGTGGGGTGCTCCCGCTTTGCCCTGCCCTGCAGGTGCTCCCCTTCTCTGAGGAGGACAGGAGGAACCCTCTGCCTCTGGTCCAGAAACTAAGACTGGAACACAAGGTCCGCCTGCCTTCCTGAGCCTGCTGGTCCCAATGGATGAGGCCCGCAGGGAGTTCTGGACTCCTAGGACCAAGGCCATTGGGCCAGCTGCCCACCTCTCGTCTCCCACTCCATCCAGAGGAGACAGGAGGCTTGTCTTCTGTGGGATTCGTAATCTCTAAGCTATCTCACACGGTCTTAGGGGAGAGGTGAATACAGCTATTACATATCATTTAGTCACTGACGAGGCCTCCACATGTCACTCTCCGGCACAGAGATAAATAAGTAAAATTCACAGGGGATTACTTTTAAATGTATAATACATGGCACACGTGGAGGGAAAGGAGAAGTCAGAATGAGTTATGATTACCATGCCTCGTTCTAAGGAAAAGTGCCCTTACAGAGGTAAAGATTTGCCTAGATTTTGGTGAGCAGAATTGAAACCATCTAATCTCTTTTATTCAAGAGGCTTAAATCAAACCAAATTTACCAATTCTTAGAAATGAAATATGCAATTCTAAGAGAGCTTGCACCCAATCAGAGGCAAAAGTGATTTGGCTTTGTTCTATTTATTCTTCAAAACTAAACATAACATGCAATTAAGGAATTTGTGTGTGGGAGGTGCTGGGATAGAACCCAAGGTTGTGCACAGGCTAGGCCAGTGCTCTACTGGCCAGCCACACTCCAGACCCTTTCTTTTTTCTTCTTTTATTGTGAGATGGAGTCTCACTAAGTTCCCAGCCTGGATTCAAACTTGCAATCCTCCTGCCTCAGCTTCCTGCATAGTTGGAATTGCCGTGTGCAGCACCCTGCCCTGTTCACCTGAGGGATACAAAGGTTTCTCTTCATGATTTTGGCCCAGCTTGCCATACATACACTCCACATCCAGCATCTAGAAGGCGTGGAAGGTAGCAGCCTGCCAGCATCAGGATGGGGAGGGCTGCTTCAGCCTCTTCTCCTTGGTCCAGCATCTTCCTAGAGGGGCGCTGACTCTCCTCTAGGGAACAGAATCATGGACAATCTGAAATTAGGCTTATCGACCAAGTTGAAAGGCAGACAGCTGACTTAGTGGGAGGTTGCCACAGGTATGAATTGCTAGAATACCTCAAATCAAGAATCAGAGAAATCATTCTAAGTATCATTAAAAAAAAAAAAAAACAGAAACATTGTGTCTTCCATCCTGAAGTCTGTGAACAATGAAATTTCAAACATAGAACCCAAAAAAAGGAGTGGAGAAGAAGAAATGGTCGACATAGAAGCTAATTTCACATTTCCCAAGACAATCTTAGGATTTACCTCTAGAATAAGAGTATATTATTTATAAGACAAATAATGAAGGCAAGGTTTAAAAAATACTTTTATTGGAAAGGTAATTTCTGACCTGATACATAAAGAAACAGTTTACAGCCACCTACAAAAATCTCAGAGGAAAAGAAGAATAGCGACAAGAATCCCTGCACAGACAGCAGGTCTGTGAAAATGAGAGCTTAGCCACACAGGGACACAGGGCTCCCAGCAGAGCGTGGCGGAGGGACAGTGCTCTGGGGACAGGGAGGGAAGAGCTCAGCATGGCAGGACAAGAGAAGGCCTGCGGGTGGCAGGAGGGTGAGGTGGAGGTGGAGGTGCATGTGACTCGGGGGGCAGGGGAACACCGCACTCTGCTCAGATCACCATTCTGAATCCTCAAAGGCCTGTGCCCACTGGTCCCCACTTCCGCGATCAACTCTGTGGCTTACGTCCCTCTGTTCAATTCCCCCGCAACCCCCACACACAATTGCGCCATTGTTGGCGCAGAGCAGCCCCCAATCTGTCTCACGGGGCCTTCCAGGGCTGAGGTGTCTTCCAAAGTCAAGGAAGGCTTCTCCTTTCCTTGACACCCCCTACCCTGTCCGACCCGGAAAGCAGGAGACCCAAGGAACACACACACCTGTCAGGCTGCACACCTCAGACTCCATCCTTCGGGTGAAGAAAGCCTTGTTTTTCTTCCTTAGGTCAACCCGTGCCACACACCGGTAATGGTGCCTTTCTATCAAACTGAAGACCCAAAGCTGAGAAAGCAAAACAGGTAGACAGGAGTCTCTCTCAACACTGGTGCTTACAAAAAGAGTGAACACCTAAAGAGGAGAGTGGGTCAAGAGCAAAGAAGTTGTGCCCTTCATCTTCCCTCAGTGATGCAACTGAATGTCCTCTGGTCCCCAGGGGCACTCCCAGGTCCCTTCCCCCATGGACGCCAGTCTCAGTGTACCTGCTTGTGATGGGCAGTCAGTCCCAAACACTGAGGTCAGGTCAGACACCACCTCAGCTGTATGTGTCCACGTGGGGCACTGCTCCACCTATGAGGTCCCCATGGCCTACACCCAGTCTCCCCTCCAGGCCACACCAGGGCCTCAAAGCCATGAGCATTCTGACCACACCACTGGCAATGAGACCTGGTTAACAGCAGTCAACTTTGCCAAAAAGAAAATAAATTCATAACCCCCACAAAAAAAGAAATAAAAAACAATAAACTCTATTAGCTTCCAAAAGCATATCTTTCTCATATTGTATCAACAACGACTTTACCCATGCTTTGTGAAATAAACCTAAAATGCTCACATAAAAACTTTTTTGAAACAGATTAAGTATGATATTAGTCAGCTTCTGGTTGCTGTGACCAAAGGACATGACAAGAACAACTTGGAGAAGGAAAAGTCTACTTTGGCTCCTGGTTTCACAGGTTCAGTCCAAGGTCAGCCTCCTCATAGCTCTGACTGACAGGTGAGAAACAGCAGCTGGTGGAAGGACCTGGTGAAGACAGTCGGGAAGCAGAGAGAGCTTGGGCAAAGACCAGGGGTAACATAATTCCTAAGGGCACGCCACCAGGGATCTACTTCCTTCAGCCCCACCCTCCATTCAAATGATTAACCTGTCGAAAAGATCCATCCACTGATGAGATCACATTTCTCAGAATCTAATCTTTTCACCTTTGAACATTCCTGCATTGTCTCACCCATGAAGTTTGGGAAACATGTAGTATCCAAACCATAATATTCTGCCTCTGGTCTCCAAAATCTCATGCTCCTCTTACAATGAAAAACTATATTCAGTTCATTTTCAAGAGACTCCATAGTCTTCAAAGTTCCAGCATTGCCCAAAAGTCTGAATCCCAAGTCTTATCTGAGACTCAAGGCAAACTCAGCATGAGTTCCTGCAAAGATCAAACAGCAAATTATATCTAGCCAATATATGAGGCACAGAATAAACATTTCCATTCCACATGGAAAAAGAGGTGAATAGAAATAATGAGTGGGACAAAAGCAAGACCAAACAAGGTCTAAGTCCCACAGCTAGCATCCGGGACATGTGACATCCTGATGTTCTCTCCAGAGGGCTTACATAGCTCGGCCCTAGGCCCTTGCTGATTGCAGCCCACATGGCCTCTCTTGCCTTTCTTGGCTTGGTGTCTGCAACTTTGCTCAGTAGACATTCCATATTAATAGCATCTCTTAGTCTCAGGTGTCTTCACGGCAGCTGCGGCTTCCTGCTCACATAACACAGCACTTTGGGGATAGCCCATTGGAACTCTGACCCTGCTATATATTGCCTGGCCTCCCAAACCAGGAGCCAAAATAAACTTTCCTCCTCTAAGTGTTTGTGTCAGGTCTTTTTGACACAGCAACCAAAGGCTGACTAATACAATAATAAACTGTTTCAAAAAGTTTTTATACGAGCATTTTAGGTTTACTTCACCAAGTACTGAATATGGGTTTCCTTTGAAGTCTCCAAGACCCCACACTTGAGTGTCCTGAATGCCTGCAGAATGAGCATCACCTGGATGATACCAAGGTCTGCTGATATCTGAAGCAGCAGCCGGCTCCTGGGACCACAGCTGCAGTGCCTTCTGAGTGCATGGAGGACTGAACAGAGCTGAAACAACTACTTAGGTGCCCTATATAAGCAGGATTCCCATGGTCTCTTCTCAAAGGGATTTTTATGTTTACACCTTTGATTCTGACATAGGTGTGATCTTGCCAATTCCTTTGAGACCTTCAAACTGTCTTTCCTATTGTGTAAAGTACGTAGCATCTCTTTAGCAGCTTTAATCTCTTCAACAACCATAACTTCCTTCACCCAAGTTTCACATGCACTTTTCTGGCCAAATTTTAAATTTTTTCAATCATTCCACTCTACTTTCTACTCCTGATTCTCACAGCAAACTTAATTAAACTGCCAGCAATATCCATACCACCATCTGAATGCTGTGCTGACGTGAAATTTCCTCTACCATACTAATTAATCCATTAGTCCATCACTAATTTATCATTAAATTTAGCGTCAAAGAAAGTCTCAGGACATGGGGGAAATGTCATAAATGGCCTCTAGTCCTATTTCCAATAGAGTCCTCCTCCCCTTCTGGAACCTCAGGAGCACAATCTTTATTGTTCACAGTCCTACTGGCATTCTAGTCTTCTGAGCTTCCACAAGAAATGACCATTAAGCTCTGCTTAAACATTCTAAGGTTTCTCCAGTCTGCATCTCCAAACTTTTCCAAAGTCTTCCCACAAACCAGTTCCTAATGCCTCTGAACCACATCACAGCAACAACCCCACTCCCAGTACCAATTTCTGCATTATCAACTCTTTGTCACTGTGACCAAAATACCTGACAAAAACAACTTAGAGGAGGAAAAGTGTATTTCAGCTCATGGTTCAGAGGTTCAGTCCATGGTCCGTCAATTCCATAAGCTCTGGACCTAAGGGGGCAGAGCACCACGGCAGAAGGACATGGCAGAGGAGAGCTGCTCCGTCTTCTACAGCCAGAAAGCAGAGAGAGCTTGAGTGCGAGGAACCAGTAATAGCATAATTAACCAGGGCAGGGCATCTACTTCCTCTCGTCACACCCTATCTGCCCACAGTTGCCATTAGTCCATTCAAATGACTAATCCACCAAATGAGTCAATCTACCAATGAGCTTTCACGATCTAATAATCTCACCTCGAGCAAGCTTGCTTTGCCTCATGGTGAGCTTTCAGGAGACACCTCATATCCAAACAAATATCTGCAGTTTCCAAACACTATGTGATGCTGTTGCTAATGGTCACATGAGTGTTTCTCATTGTCTGTTATACTCCAGAGTCACATGTGGCGCTTGCAAAGCACGCAGATTTATCCATCTTCTCTGCAGACCCATGGGCCTTTGCTCTACCATGAGCTGGCTTGCACAAAGAGTCCCCATCCCAGGACTGAGGGTGAACAGTTTCTTCAAATCACAAAAAATTCATAATAATAAGGAAGCAAAGACCTTTTGTGCACAGGTTCACTTGCAGCAATATCGGAAGGTAGGCTCTAACTACACGGCTCTCTCACCTGGCCATCAGCACACCCTGTGAGAAGCTGCTTACTGTCCTCATCGATGAACAAACTCAGGAGAGGATATGCTGTGGGAAGGAGCACAAATGTAGTTGAGAAACTGAGGTGACCTTTGTTCTTAGAAAACCCACAGAGTGTCCCTAGGCACCTAGCTATTGTGCTGAGTCATTTGTCCGTGAATAACAGGAGAAGTCTGTACAGCCAGATATCCCTGACTGCAGTGCCAGATGTCCTAGACTCAGCAATGAAGTTCCTGGAAAGACCGAAGAATGCTTGAGGCCTAAGTTCTGACCTAATGACCCCCAGCAACAACCAATCAGCATGAGACAAGGAAGATATCTGGAATGTCAGGATTGATTGATAACATGATTAGGAAACCCTGCAGTTTAGCAAATACACTCTTGCAACCCCTCGCAGCCTAAACCAATCAGTTCAAATGTATCCACCACTTGAACCAACCAATCACCCTTCCCGACTTGTTCCCGCCAATGAATAGGCTAATCAACGTTAAGAGTTGTGCTTGATTTCCCCAGGATGTGAAATGATTTGCTGTGTGATGTTGTGATGCATAGAGTATCCCCCAAACCTATAAATCCTCACTGAACTAAGGGCCCGGACTCATTCCTCGGGACCACTGCGTCGGAAACGGTTGTGAGTCCAGGCTTGAGCTTGTAATAAAGACTCTTGTGTGACTGCATCAGATTCAGCTCCTGGATCACAATCCCCCCTGCTCTGGAGGTCTACTGGGGTCCCACAGATCTGGTTTAACATAGTCAGCACCCCAACGCCTGGCTCCATCAAGCTGGACCTGAGGCTCCCTGACAGCACTCCTGTCAGACACTCTCAGCTCTTCTGAAATAACTTCCTCACCAAGGTCTAAGAACTGTGAGTGAATACAAAGCTTGAAAACTACACAAGCATAAGGAAAGACAGGGAAGTAATCCCAAATTAAAACCATGGGGTGGCTATGAGTTAGCTGGCTACAGGCAGAACCAAAAGTTATTACTTCTCTTCCGCCTGCACAAAGCCTGCTGTGCCAAAGCACATCCGCTGCACCCATCCAACAGCTGTGGGTGGGAGCAGGCCCAGGAGCTCTGTCAGCAGGTCTCATGGGGCAGAGCAATCCTCCGTCAGCAGGAGTAACTAAGTGACTCGAGATAAAAAGAGCAACTAAATGGATGTCTTGTTTCTTTAAAAATTGTTGCCTAGAATCATTTCCTTCAATAATTTAGGAGAACTAGATAAATGATATTAGAAAACACTCTATGTCCTAAGTAAGCTATGACATCCAAGATCAAGAATCAGGAATGCCCTGGATGCAGACACCTCTAAGTCCTGCTGCCCCAGGGGCACTGAACAATTACTGCATTCCACAGAACTTGGGCTTCACCCACCTGGGATGAGGGTGGCTCCAGGAGCAGGCGTCACCTGGTGGGGCTGAGCTACACTCCCCTGTTCCTTTGCAACCCTACCCCTTTGCCCTTTTGGGGATGTTCTATGGAACCTCCCCTTGTGTGTCCCCTAAATAAGAATGAAGAATTCCTATGGCTCGCTCTCTCTCCACAGAAACTTAACTTCACAGAGCTGTCCCCGGATTATTGAAAAGGTCCTTCTGTGTGGTTGCTGCTTTCTTGGTTGTTTTCTTGAGTTATTGGAATAGCCAGATTTTGTGAACCCAGCATTAGGTGGCCAGCGGGGATAGATGGCGATAGTCAAGGGCAAAACTGTGTTCTTTTTGTTTGTTTGTTTTTATTTTTTATGTGATGTTGAAGATCAAACCCAGTGCCCCACGCATGCCAGGCGAGCACACTACCGCTTGAGCCACATCCCCAGCCCCACAACGGTGTTCTTGATAGTCAAATAGTGACTCCACATAACTCATTTTGAGAAAATCATTCCAACACACTTCCAAGAAATGTGTGTTACCCCTGAGACTGGTAAGTTATTCACACCGTTAGGTCTCCTGTTCCGCACCCAGACAGACCTCGGGGTACACCACAGTCTTTGGGAAATACAAGAGAGGCTCTACCAGGTCACCAGGTACCTGCCCATCTAGATGGCACTGCAATCCACTGCTCCCCATTCTAGTCTCCCGCTTTCCTTCCTCCAGTGAGATAGACATGCACACAAGGAGCCAAACCAAGCCCCAGGATACCAGCCCAGGAGCTGCTGGGAGACGCAGGTGTGGGCTAGGTAATCCTAGGGCATCACGCACAACAGCCCTCCCATACTGTGAGGAGATCAGACCCCAGAGACATTTCACATTGCCTAACATTCAGGCCCTCGTTGGAGTAATCATGTGTCGGTTTCATGTGCCACCAAAAGACACGATTACCCTGAAATCATGAGCTGTACAGATGTTCCCATCCTAAGTAGTGGGTGGAGCAGGCCAACCTTCCTCAGCACACTCTGGGCCAACGCAGGTGATACCTGACGAAGTCCTCACATCCCAGGCCTTGTCTCTAGGGGACGGTGGAGAGCTCATACTCCCTGCAATCAGGCACTGAATCTGAGAGCCAACGACTGTGCACCTTTCTAAACAGAGAAGTTCAGACTTCAAGTGTGTGTTTAAGTTGAAACTCAAGGACATTAACTGTGAGTGAGTCTGTTCAGTCTGTGGATGGAGAAAGCAGGTCTTTACTCAGGAGGCTGGTGGACTCAGGTCCACCACCTCAGGAGCTGAATGCCTCACAGCCTACTCAGCAAAGCCAGAGGACTCTTGAACTTACCTGCAAAAACAGATGAGCTGTACACTAATGTTCCCATACAGTGGTCCCAGACCTTTGGACAAACAGACATTTCTTCAGGAAAGGTAAAAATCTTGCCATTACTGCTAAACCTCCAACTAAATTCTACCCAATTACAAATTAATCTATGTAAATAATTATAAAAACTGAAAAATGAAAATATGCAAATAGAACTATAAGTGTATTCAAACCATTAGGTCTCTCTGTTCTGCACCCTGATAGACCGACCTCGGGGTATACCATAGTCTTCAGGAAATACAAGAGAGGCTCTACCAGGTCACCAGGTACCTTCCCATCTAGATGGCACTGCA
This sequence comes from Marmota marmota marmota, assembly GCF_001458135.2. Classification (NCBI taxonomy): domain Eukaryota; kingdom Metazoa; phylum Chordata; class Mammalia; order Rodentia; family Sciuridae; genus Marmota; species Marmota marmota. The sequence continues at coordinate 613,446 of NW_025999983.1, read as the reverse complement.
ATTTACTCATCCAAAGTAAATTGTCAAAGGGTGTCAAAACCAAGACACCACTTCAATCGTCTCTAACCCATGGGGAGAGGGGACTTCCATCCTCTGTAACCCACGGGCAGAGAGGACTTCCATCCTCTCTAACCCACGGGGAGAGGGGACTTCCATCCTCTCTAACCCAGGGGAGAGGGGACTTCAACCGTCTCTAACCCATGGGCAGAGGGGACTGAAGACCCAAGCCCAGGAGAGGTGGGAAACAAGCCTGCGTGTGCAGCCAACTGCCCTATGGGGGGCATAGGTGGAAGGCAGGAGCCCCTCAGCAGGGCTGCACCTGATGGGCACCCTGTCCACTGAACATGTGATTGAGCACCACACAGTGCGTCCACAGGGTCAGACACTAACCAGCACCTGGGGGAGTGGGCAGTGCGAAGGACAGAGCGGGAGAGGGGACCTGGCCACTCCCTTATCCCCAGTCCTTGGGAGAGATCTGGAGAGTGACCTTGGTTGTGAAGGAAGTCCACCCGCCCAGCGGGCACGGGCCACTCACACAGCTCCCCCACCTCATAAGCACAGCTCGGCCCCCTGTTGCGTCCCGATGGCCACCTCAGAGGAGTCCTCTGGGTGAGTCCTCTGAGTGCTCTCCCTGAATCTGGTGAATAGTACAGGTGGGGCGTTGGCTGAGCTTGAGTAGGGCAGCATCCAGCGGCAGCTGGTCAGGGGTGCAGCTAGGACGTCTGTCCCCACACCTGCACCAGAGCAGGGGAGAGCAGTGCCCCGTGGTGGTCCACCTCGGCTTCACCACACAGGTGTTCCAAAACGACCAAGGCAGGCACCTAACGAGTCATTTTTCTGATAGATGTTGCGACCCTCAATTTTCCTTCCAAGGCAGTGTATAAAGTCCTCCCTTGGTTAATAAAATCCCAACAATGTCAGCTGACTTGGGCCTGAGGGGACAAACTCGCATTTTCCTCTATTTCCTTTAAGCATGGATTAGTTCTCATTGAACAACCCAGTTCTGAACACTGGGTCTTCTGCTCTCAGTCACCAGAAACACTGGATTATAAATTAACTCTTTAACTCTCAAGGTCGAGGGTCTGAGGAGAGTTCCTACAGCCAGTCACATCTGTGTGGGAATGCAACAGGCCAAGGAGCGAGCCGCTGGGAATCCCAACCCAGCTCCCAACCCCTGCCAGATTCCTTTTTTGTATGAAAAGTAGAGAAATTCCCATTTCTCTGCTTTCTTATGTAAGCGCACTAGCAACAAGCCACACATGGACAGTGATCGTCAAACAGCAACGCACCAATGTGCTCGAGCCTTTGCCCAGTATCAGAAATCAACCCGGGGCCCACCCTACCTTAAAGCTCCTGTCTTCAGACACTGAAATGAGGGTTTGTCCCTGCCAGGGACAAAATTCTGCAGCGGTCACTGGGCCCTGATGGCCCTCTAGTTCCACCAGCACAGATGGACTCTAGGAGAATTGTGAAGAAGATTACTGGAGGGATGTTCTGGAATGAGTATCATCAAGAAGTCATAGTATACCACAGAGAGTCGTCCCTGCTGAAACAAGTTCTACTTTACGTGTCCACTCTTCCAACTGTGGAACTAGTCCTGTGTAAGCCTGGAAGTGAGGATCCCAAAGGCTGAGTTCCCGGGGGGCTCAGGCTGGCGCACGTCAGCAGGACTGCAGCAGACGGCAGCCCAGCACCAGGCCCGGTGCCCCACGCCCAGCACCTCTACTGCACCCTCCTGAGGCTGCTTTCTGCTGCCAGAGGCCCCTGGTTCCTGTGGGAGGGTGCCGGGGTGCTCCAGTGTCTTCCTCTGACTTATCTCGCTGTCCCCTCCTGTCTTCCCCCTTCCCTGTCTCCCTGGACACACCCATGATGTCTTCTATTCTCCCAGCCTCTGCTGTCCACGAGGGAGTCACTGAAACACAGCACACAGCACGCAGACTCCCCCCACAGCCCAGCGGCAGCCCAGGGGCCAGCACTAAAGCTCAACTCTGAGATGGCCTGAGAAAGAGGCGGAGAGAGCACCAGGGGCCCCAAGAGCCACAGCCACCTCCCATCACGTGTCCCTTGGGGTCCCAGCACCTGTGGGTGGGGAACTCTCCTCCAACGTTACGGCACTCAATCTAGGCAGGAGAAACAGCCCTGATATTCAGAACACAAATATGTGTACATGCATATAGAGAGAGACTTAACTTGCAGACAATGAACTTTAAGAACTTTCCTCAGTAATTCAACAGACAACCTTGACAAGCACATTGTGCCAATTGCCATCTGACAGTTAAGGACAGCAGGTGAGATGATAATGCATAGGGGTGAGGGTAGCTGGAGGCTGTTCTGAAGCACACGCTTCTGTTCTCTCTAGTTTCACTTGTCTACACATAACATTACATCCTGAAATGCACTGTAAGTCATATCCTCTAATAGCTTACGACTGTATTTCATAATTACACGCTTCATATTCTCTTGTAACTTTCAGAGCAAACTCTGTCATGGGTCACTGCTTCCTTGCTGATGCTCTGCTCAGAGCACCTGAGCCGGTTGAGGGCTGATTCAGTCACTTGGCAGTGTCCACTCCTGTCCACTAAGATCCACTTGCTTGGTGAAGACCCACAGGTCACCTGCTGCTGAGGAAGCCCCAGGCTGGCGGGGGCTGGAGAGCCTCTGGAGCAGCTGCTGCCAGCTCTGGTTCTCAGGGAGCTTCAGGTGTGCGGCCGGGACCACAGCCAGCACTGTCCCCTGTCCCTCTCAGGGCACTCGATCCTCAGGCAGGTGATAACAACATTAAGTACCTTCCCATTCCTTTTGGTTTTGCTTTTCCTGGCATAAGATGTCAATCCTTTCATGTTAGTGATTTTCTTCTTGAGTTGTGCAGTGACCCAATGCTGCTCAATAACCACACGTTTGCACTTTGTATCCTTAGTGCCCAGACACGGGCTTCTCAACTGCTGACAGGAGCTCCTGGAGCCCTCTGCCACACACACGACCCACCTCCTCCAAGGTCTACGACCCACGTGACGATGCTTACTTCACTTCATGTGAGCCTCGGTTTCACATCAGCTCCAAAGTCACCTGGAGACAGGAAGGTCTTCTCTGTGTCCCCAAATGCCAGCACACACTGGGCATGATAAACATTTGCCATTTTACACCTGACACCTTCCTCCTCTATGTGCTTTAAGGTGGTTGGTCAAGGAAAGCTATAGCACCAAACCCACACCATGACCTGTGTAGATCCAGCAAACAGATAGCAAGGTGGGGTGCCAGACTTGGGGAAAGCCCCAATCTGCATCTCAAGCACTATATGCACCCAAAGGGAACAAAGTGCCCTCCTTCACGCTCCCACATCCCTTCCCACGCCCACTCAGCAGAACTTACCAGGAGTCAAGCGCCAGCTCCAGACGAGCATTGTGTTTAAGACTGCCAACCTAGAGGGGGCTGCTGTCACTCCCCCTAGGCCCAACCAGGAGGTAAGTGAGCATCCCGGTCCTTTGTGGAAACAGGCTCTGGCAAGAACGTGGATGTGGCACTCTATACCACAAGGGCTCTGAAGAGATCCCCAGGGTAGAAGCATACTCAAGACATCAAAGTTTTACAAGCACATGCTCAAGTCATCCCTGAAGTTCTAATGATTTATCTCAACAGTGCTCTTTAATTCCAGCAGCTTTCCAATCTCAAGCTAAAGGTGTATTTTCATTAAATCTTTATAAAAATACATCAAACTAAAACTGCTACTTTAAAAGGAAGAGCAGAAAATTTTTTAAAAAGGAGGGAGCAGGGTCTAAGCACCTGAGTGGCCCCACCAGCCCTGCACCTCCCGGGTTCCACAGTAGCCAGATCTTACCTCCACGTCCAACACCAACACTCTGCTGCCAGCACATGCTGCAACAACACGGTCGTCTGGACTAAATCTTAAATACAGCACTTTTTCCAAAAGCGTACCCATGACGGTCCCTCGAGGAACGAGCCCTGGAGAAAGTTTCAGGCATTAGTTCGGCAGTCACACAGCTTGGAAACCACAGAAGGGTGATAGTGTCATTCTCTACCCTGACATCACCAGGGGAAGCACAGCCACTTTGGGATGATTCTGGTTCTTTCAAAGTATCCAGATAACTGAAAGTGTTCGGGCTCAGGACCTATTCTGGGTGGTAGAGGGACCATATGCTTTCAGAGTCCCACCATAAGGACATCCCCCAGCCAGCCTGCAGGGCCCAGGGGGTTGTGGTCAGCACCAGGAGTGGAGCTGGCCCAGGAGTCCCGCCTTTTCATGTGGCGCTGTGCCCAGGGCCCACCTGTGCAACAGAGCAAGCACTGCCTGGCAACTGTCCTGGCCCCTGCCCTGGCACCTGCCCTCACTGCAGGCACCAGCAAGGCAGTGTCTCCAGCCACCCAAGACACTTCACAGGGATGTGTGTGTGTCACTCCAAGTGTGGCTGTGGCCAGGTCACCCCTCTGGACTCACTCAAGGGCTCCCTAACAAGCGCCTCACCATGCCAGCCTCTTTCCAGAAACGGGATAGCACCCACGGGACAACTCAGTCAGGTAATGAGGAGACACAGAAAACACCAATAACCAGAGAAAACAGCCATGGAGACTACCAAAGGGAAACTCTGCTACGACAGAGACCAAGCAGGAGAGGCAACTGGGTGCCAGGTGGTGGCCAGAAATGGCCCATGACAAAAGAGACACAGGCAGAATGGGCAGTGGCTCGGTGCAGAGGTGTCACATAAGCAGATGGAGCCACAAGGGGAGGCACTGGGGCAGGACTGGTCTGCACTGCTCCTCCAGCTGGGGGGGGGGGTGGCGGGTGCAGCTTTTGGACTCATGCTCTGCAGGAGGCAGGGGCCCTGGAGGGCTCTGTGCAGAGGGTCCCGTAAGCAGACTGACTTTAAAGGATGTTCTGGCTCCTGGGTTGAGTGGGCCTGGGGAGGGCAGGGAGGAGGGATACTGGGAGAGGCTGATGCAAAAATCCAGATGAGAGACTGGGGGCAAGCCTGCATGCAGCCGTGGGGGTGCCAGGAGTTTCCAGGGGCGGCTGTGGCTTGAAGGCGATGTAGACAGAACTTGATGACACAATGGAAATGGGGTCGAAGGCAAGGACACTGAAGGTTCTGACCTGAATGCCAGAGGGAGGGAGTCTGGGTGACCCCAGAGGGGAAGGCAGAGGAAGAGGTTCTGTGGGAAGGCAGGTCCACGCTGGCCATCCTTCATCCTCTTAGACATCGGGGAAATGTCCAGAAGGGGTTACACGAGAGGCTGAGTCAAGAGAGGGGGCCCAGCCAGGGAGCAGAGGGTGCCATCAGCACACGAACTATGAAAAGCCAGCAGCCTGGAGACAGGGACTTTGATGAGACAGGAGAAGCCTGCACCACACCATTTGGGGCTAGAGGAGGAGGAGCTGGCAGGGAGGTTGCAGGCGAGTGGCCCCTAGGCTCAGAGGTCTGAGCTAACCAGACCCAGAGGCCAGTACCTGCCGTTCTCCAAGTCCAAGCACAAATCCAATCAGCATCGGACTCGGAAGTCCTGGGAACTACGCTCTCCAGCCCAGCGTACCCACGAACCAAACACATCTATGCCAGTTCCCGCGAAAGACTCGGGAGCCACATCAGTGGCTTCAGCTGGTGAGGACCACTGTGCCAGTTGCAGGAGAGTCTGTCCTCACTCCACTGAAGCTCCAGAACACCAAGGTGGACACCTGCAACCTGACTCTGCTCACCCAGTGCTACACCTCAGGGCTGAAGTTCTGCTCACCGTCCTGGGAGCACACCAGGTGAGAGAGAAAGTCTGTGGGAGCCTCCAGTGAACAGCCCAAAAGAAGCTCACAGGCACAGCTCCTTCTGCCTGGGAAGGCTGCCTATCTACAAGGATCTCTAGAACGAGTCACCACCAGGGGTTGCACCCCTACGTGAGCACATATGTAGTGCACGTGTCTGAGCATGCTGACGGCAATACAGACACTGGAAATACTGACACGGTGCAGATTAAATGAAGGTGGGATATACCCTATTACCCCACTGACTGAGTGAGCACTTTGCATTTTTTAGAGTAGCCTTACAAACTCAAATTCCTCTATGTGGTCCCCACCTAACTTGTCAGACTCACCTGGCAATGTTCTCCTAACAGTGCCATGCATCTCACAAGACCTTCTCAGTTCTCCCACAGCCAGCGCCTCGCGCCGAGAGCCTGTGTGTGCCCCAATGCCAGCCCCATCCCCAGCTCCGGTGCCACACCCTCAGGCCCACACAACATGAAAGCCTCCATGCCCACCTTCTCTCTGCCACCCCACACATGCACGCCCACAATTCACAACCACTTGCGTGTCCATGGGGGTGTTCTGTCTCACACTCTGAGCCGTAAACACCACCACAGTTGACACACCCTGCCCCTTCACCCCGTCTCCAGCTCAGAGACACCCATGTGACCCTGTACCTGACCATATGTCTTCAGATCGTCATGACATTCAGGGTTTAAAATAAGAAAGCAAAGAAGAAAGCTCAAGAGGCTTCAACCGGGAGACTGTGTGTCAAGTGGGCCAGTCTGGGGCAAGGTGTGTTTAGAGGCCTGCCATCAAGTGAACAGCCCCAGGATCCGAGCTCCTAGGATAGGCAAGTACGCTTAAGGATGATTTTTCCTTCTGAATATGTTTTAAAATGTGTTTTCTATTTACCTTTAAGTGACTTCTCTCTGCATTCATCCAGGTTCCATATCATAAGATAATCCTGCGATGCAGAACAGATTAGAGGTGGATTCTCTTTATTTCCAAAAGCCATAGCAGTAATTGACTGAAGGTGTCCTTGTAGGATTAGAAGCTGAAAAAAAATTTAAACCAAAATAACACAGATTACATTAACACCTAAAAAACAAAAGAGCAAAACAACATTATTTCAAACCTAAGAAAGTAAATAGATGGGCTTTTCAAATATATTCATTTCATGTTTTCATTTTGAATTCATTCATTAAGATTCCTGCTTATGTACAGTGAATTATTCTCAAGTTAACCATGTCACTGAATACACGGAGGGCAAAGTTGCCCAAACAGCATCAAAGAAATGGTGGCAGGGGGCTGGGGGTTGGTGACCTTGGACTTAGGAAAAACACCTGCCCCTGGTTGACCACCTGGTGAGAAGGGTCCCTGATGCTCCACAGGCAAAGCTGGTTCCCATCCAGGGGGAAGGCACAGTACAGCATGCTGCAGGCCAGCTGCACATGAGACGCAGGCTCCTTGGACTCAGCCAGGTACTTCTCTGTAATCATAGTGTCCTCACAGTCACCGATGCAGGACACCTCCTGGGCCATTTTCAACTTTGATCTGAAAACACAAAGCACAGGAAAGATGATGCAGGTCTTATATTTGACACAACAAGAGTCTTCTGTTCACGACTGTTAGCACGACAACTTGCATCACATCATAGCTAAATGACACACCTCCTCCACTCCAAGCAGGAAATCTCTAAAGGAGCTGGAGACTCCAGATCCATGGCCACCCACTCCCCCAGGGTCTTTCCAATTAGCAGGTCTCTACTGGACCCCACACTTCCCACCTCCCCAGTCTTCTTCCAGGACCAGGAAGTGAGGGCAGCTGCCTCACAGAAGCAGAGACACAACAGACCGCTAAGCTACTGCATAAAGCCTTCAAAACACCAGTGAGCAGACCAAATACTGCCATCATCTTCCATCTGCGCATAGCCAATGAGCCGGAGGTAAACTGCATGCAAACCCAGATGGCTGAGGGCTAACCTGTCATCGACACTAAGTTAGCAAGTGCGATCAGTGAGGCACAGCCATGTCTTACAGTAAGAGTGAAAGCTAATAAAACAGTGACAACATTAAAAACCGTTTCAGATTTCCTCCTACTACGTACTCTGGAGCTTCATAAGTGTAACCACCACAGACACATGTGGCATGGCCTGGAGGCCGTGGACTCTGCACTGCCCCATGCTTCCTGACTCGCTCACAGACCTCTGGGTCATCCTGCTGGCCTAGCTACCTGGTGGTCATGTTGCCCACACACAACCTAAGGGTGACAGGGTTCATTCAGTTTGGAGAGACCTGACCAGGGCTCAGGGACAAAGCAGCAGTAACAATAGAGGAGCAGGAAATGGACAGTGGGCCAGAAAGGAGGGCACAGTGAAGGACAGAGAGGACCCTGAGGCCATGGAGGAGCCGGCACAGTCAGCAAGCAGGGTACCACAGAGGGGCTCGTCTACCTCAGCTGACCCTGGAGAGCTACCAGAGGTTGCTGAACAAAGAAAGAACGGTATAGCTGCCATTAGGAAAACCCCCACGTTGGTCAGACAGCTCCCAGCAGCCCACTCACACTCCAGTGAGACTGTGCCCACCTATGCCCGAGCACTGCCAAGACAGCTGTGAGAACGTCCCCAAGAGGAAGTGCCACGCCGTCCCTGCCTTCTTCAGTCAGGCACACTGACGGGGCTGAGCCTTGAAATCCACGCGTGGCCCTGAGACTAGGTCCTGCATGCGCTGTGGCGAGGTGGCCCCGAGCAGGCCTGCCTTCCTCGTCCATTGTCCCAGGCCCCACCACACTGGCTCTCTGGCTCATCCCTCACCCTGACACGTGCTGCTGCAGCCTCTCCACCTCTCCTTGCCCTCTCCTGCTGAACTGCCTGGCCCCTCTTGGTGTCTTGTCAGCACCTCAGGACAGCACAAGGAAACCGAGAAGCTACAATCACCTCCCGGAGGAGGTGAAGCTACAGACAGGGAATCCATGTCACCTCCTAAGTGCAGCTGAAGCACACAGGTTAACCAGGAAACAGCAACACAACAGACCCTGCAGATTATCTCCTGGAAAACAGTCAAAGCAATTGATAAGCAACTTCAGTAAGAGACTTGGTTAAAAACACGTGTCTCAGAATTGAGGCCCAGTTATCAGGAAAGCAAGGAATAAAGATGAATATGGAGACACTGACCTCACTCTAATGGATGCTCTGTTATGATAAGTGAAAGTCAATTTTTAATGACTTGGAAATTCTCACTATTTGAAGAAAAAATATGTTGACTATTTTAAAGCACATTTGTCACCAACTCACAATTCTGGTTTCACTTATTTCGTATTTACGGAGATACAGTGAGTATCATAAAAAAAATCAGAAACACTCCAAATGTCCAACAGCAATGAAATGTATAAAAAAAATCCTGTATTCACACAAGGGGGCGCCCTGCAATAATAACAAGTACACAGGAGTCACCTGGGATGAGGAAAGCCAGAAGCTCAAGCTGCTATGGACAGGAGCCAGCCAAATGACCCAGATGGTGTCTGTCTGGGAGGGAGGCCAGGTTCTGGGACTGGCGGATATGCTCCTGGACCGGAGAGCTGATCCAGCTATTCCCTCTGTGCCCCTCCACCTGATGCCGTGGACCTGAGTCCCAGTGGGCAAAGCTGCCCTCTGCTGGCTGCAGCCTGGGGGCTTGGGGCATGTGTGGTGTACACTGGCACATGAGACAGCCCCATAATCTGCATGCCATGACCCACAAGCACTGCCCTCTGGCAATGGGAAGCCAGCACTGTCCCTTCAGGCTGCCTCACTCCTTGGCCAGTGCTTGCTATTCTGTCCCTCTGGTTAGACTACGCAATGTGCCTGATTCACACCCAGCTCTGCAAGGACAGTGCGTCTACTTTCTCACTGTTGTCTCGGTACCTAAAACAGGACAGGCACGCCACACTTACCTGCTGACCAAATGAATCTACAGCGCCCTCTAAAGGAGGGGCTGAGTGTGCACGGTCCTGGCATGAGGCACTCACAAACAGAAAGCCTGATACAAGTGGGCCACAGTCGCCAGCGTGCCAGCAAGAGTCCACTCGTGCTCAACTCTGTGCTTTCTGCTGAGCACTGTTTAATATCAGCTCAGAGATGAAGAGGTGTGCTCCCAGCCAGAGCCTGAGAAACATAGAGGCCACAGCCGTGTGCTAAACTGAGCACCCCCCGCCCCGTGCTGTCTGCACCTGCTGGAGAAGCTGTGTATCTCAGCAGAGCCCTGCTCACAGAGACAAGGCCCTGCCTTCAAGGGAAACCACAGGGCTTCTGAAGAGGCCAAAAGGACCCTAGAAAATAACATCAGATCTGCGCTGACACTCTGAGTTGCAAGATTGCAATCTAGAGAACCACCACAAACTCGGAAAAAAACTTAGAGCAAGCAATATCAAGGTCACATCTCACAATTAAAATCCTTGATAAAGCACCCAGAGACTGCTCTTCTGCTACCTTTCCAAATAATCTCTCTCTATTTCCCAGACACTGCACAATAATCCTGTAGAGGGGCCAGGTGTGAGAGGCCTCTGCACCATCTACGGTAGCAGGGGTCTTTCCGAGCACGGGACCTTGCCATCGCAGTGTGCACTCACTTTGTGGGGGTGCTAAAAAGGAGGTTAAATTAAAATGCGCCCTTGATGCCCCAGAGTAGGAATCCACCTAGACTTGCCTCCTCTAAATACTTCAAGCCTGTCCTCTGTGCCACGAACACAGAAAGATGAGAAAAGCCAGCATTTCCACGGCCTCCAGAAGTATCTCAAGTCAAGGTAACAAGGAGCCAGCCTGGGTCCTCATCTCAAGAGTGGCATGAAGGAACAGCTGTGAGATAGTCAAAGGCATTTATGATATTTAAAATATGCCCTTGGACTCTTCCAGCCTATGAAGGAGACTCGTACATCTCTACTAAGAATCCAGTATTATCTTTTTCAAATGGTTAACAAATATATGAAATAAGTGTTCAACATCTCTAGCAATTAGAGAAATGCAAATCAAAACTACTCTAAGATTTCATCTCACTCCTGTCAGAATGGCAATCATCAAGAATACAGACAACAATAAATGTTGGCGAGGATGTAGGGAAAAAGGTCCACTCATACATTTCTGGTGGGACTGCAAATTGATACAACCACTATGGAAAGCAGAATGGAGATTCCTCAGAAAACTCCGAATAGAACCACCATTTGACCCAGCTATCCCACTCTCTGGTTTATACCCAAAGAACTTAAAATCAGCATAGTATACTGACGCAGCCACATCAAAGTTCACAACAGCTCAATTCAAAATAGCTAAACTATGGAACAAACCTAGGTATCCTTCAATAGATGAATAATAAAGAAACTGTGTATATATATATATATATATTCAGTGGAATATTACTCAGCTTTAAAGAAGAATGACATTACGGCATTTGCTGGTAAATGAATGGAGTCAGAGGATATCATGCTAAACTAAATAAGCCAATCCCAAAAAGCCAAAGGCCAAATGTTTTCTCTGATATGCGGATGCTAATTCACAATGGGGAAGGGGAGTGGGGAAGAATAGAGTCACTTTAGATCAGGAAGAGGGGAGTGAAGGGAGGTGAAGAGATGTGGGGTAGGAAGGAGAGTAGAATGAAACAGACATTGTTACCTTATGTACATATATGACTGAATGACCAGTGTGATCCTACAACATGTACCATCAGAAAAATAGAAATTATATCCCATTTAGGTATGATATACCAAAGTAAAGAAATGCATTCTATTGTCATGTATAAATAATTAAAACAAAAGTTATTTTTTAGAATGAATGAATAGAAAGAGAGAGTAGACAAAAGCAAACAGCGGGAGGAAGGAGAGGAGGGCAGGGCAGCACTGGGGTCCACAATGGAGCAGATCACGAACATGTCAAAACGAACCCCACTGCCACACCCAGTGGAACACCCTGATAAAGACTAGAACAATAAGGCCACAAGAAGAAAACGGACGTCCAACCTCCCAGCAGGACTTCATAGAATACTCCACTCTAATTAATTTGAAAAAAAAAAAAATCTCAGCACAAGCAGGAAACTAGCAAGAGAAGGCTCGGTGTGGGTCTTGGGTGCCTGAGCCACACCTCACAGGCAGAAGCGCGAAGCCGCGGCCTGAAGAGAACGCCCTCCAGAACCCCTCCCAGCACTGCGTCCCCACGCGGCAGCAGGTGGGAGAGCCAGGTGGACTCTCGAGCGGGAGGGACTGGGATGTTGGGTGCCAGTGCAGCAGCAGTCAAGACCAGTGACCCCAAGCCGCGCACACAGGTGGAAGGAGCACAGCTGAGCTGCGAGCCGTCATGGCAACCCTGCGGCTCCCTGCCCACACACCGTCATGCCCGTTCACTGACACCCGCTACACACAGCAAGCACAGGGCTGAGCAAGCTGCAGCTGCCAGGGGACAGGAGTCAGAGGCCCCGGGGCTGCAGCCACTGGCCAGTGCAGCCTGCCCTGCTCCTTGGTGGTATTCCAGAAAGGCAAAGCTGGCCAGCAGTCACAAGAAGAGTCCTTCCAATGGACCCTCCACAAGACGGGGATCCCCATGCTAAAAGGGTGCAGTCCAGCTCACTGCCTTAAGAGCCGCTGCCTACGCACTCCCTGGCTGACACCTTCAAAAAAGAAGGCATTGCCCTGCACTTCCGAGCAGCCCCATGGTTCCTTGAGCGTGTTAGACAAGGACACAAAGAAAAGACCACTGACTCCGATTAAAATCAAATTAAAGCAAGCTTATTATTTCGACCGACCAGGCTGCCTCTCCCAACAAAAACCGTGGGAACAAGACAGCCCCTCGGCTTTCTAGAAGCGCAGCTTTATAGCCCAGGTTACACCAAGGGGGGTCACAGATAACAGAACTCTGAGGAGCATCACACAAAGGCTAGTTTACATTTTTGCTGGCCTCAACATCAGAATTTATGAAGGTCATTAGAGCCTCAGAGAGAGTTGTTACCTGGCCAGGGAAGGCCAGCCATGGGTGAGTTCAAGGCACGGGCAGGCAGGCATTCCAAGCAAGTTTAGAATTCGCAGTAATTTATATAAAGCCTAAATTAGCTTTTTATGCCTTCGTGGTGAGACGGCTCCCAATTTGAAGAGGGAATCAGGCTGGGTTTATCAATGGTGCTCAGCTACACTGAAAACTACCCACACTGATTTCTCGGCACTCCAGCTGCGTTCAGAGCTTGCCAATAGCAGAACTCACTGCTTGCAGAGTCTGGTCAACAAAAATTCACCAGGAAAGAACTCAGGACAAAGGGGCTTGGCTTCAGGAGCAGTTTGCAACAGTGTGCCCAAGGCATGGGGAGGAGCCATCCACTTAGGTTCCTACTAGGTCAGCAGGACAAATGAGGGATCAGCGCCCATCTGCTTTGGCAGGTGGGTCAGGACCAAGCCCAAAAGGGCTGCAGAGCTCAGTGTGTGCTCACTCCTTCCAGGAACACAGAGTGTGTACCACCCCACAATCTGCAAGTGCTCTCAGGTTCTACTCTTGAATTGGCTCAGTTAGCCACTTGGGATCCTTGGATCTCTTTTTCAAGTTCATTGTCTATTTTAGTCAGTTATTCCACTGCTGTGTCTAAGAGACCTGACAAGAACAATTTTACAGGAGGAAAAGTTTATTGGGGGCTCACGGTTTCAGAGTTCTCAGTCCACAGTTGGCTCCATTCCTAGGGTTCGACTGAGGCAGGACACCATGGTGAAGAGTATAGCAGAGGGAAGTGGCTCACATGATGGTCAGAAAGCAGAGATTCACTCTACTCACCAGATACACAATATATACCCCAAAGGTATGCACCCAGTGCCCACCTCCCCCAGCCATGCCCTAACTGCATTCAATTGCCACTCGGAGGATTAGTTCACAGATGAGGTCCAAGCTATCGTAACCCAGTTATTTCACCTCTGAATGTTGTTGCGTTGTTTCACTCATGAGCTTTGGGGGGACACATCACATCAAAACCACACTGTTCAGTTGAGGGGGCTGTTGATTGAACTGGGGCCCTGTTACACTGGGAGGACCACAGCAGCAAAAGCCCCTTGAGGAGCAGCAGGAGCTCCTGCACAGGAGGAACTTGCAGCCAGGCAGGCATGCAGGCCATGGACCAAGGCTGATCCACTCAGCCAAGAGCCCAGCATGCAACCAAGTGCAGTGGCAGAGGCCCTGGGTGCTTTCTTACAGGGAATAGAACTAAAGTGGAATCAGTGGAACTAGGATCTCAGTTGGTTTTCCTATTAGCAAGTTAAATCAGTCAAAGCAAGTTTCCTGGAAAACCTCCAGTTTCCAACCATCTTTGGAACTGTCCCCTAGTGTACACATCCGGTTCCCAGAGGCACTCTGCCCCTGAGCACACACGAGGCTGTCAGCACCTCTCCAGCCTGACATGTCGCGAGTTCTCAGACCACACACACAGCTGCACATCTGCGGTTGCATCCCTGAGGGTGAACAGAGCCCTGTGACACCACCAGGCTTCACGTGTCTACACAGGCATTCACTAGATGAACTCTGGGCAGAAGAGAGTGGATCCAGCAGGACTGGCTTGCTCAAGTCATGCACACTCCATAGGAAGACCTGGTACAGGCAGGAAGTTCTACCTGAAACCATGCCTGTGAGCAGTGTTGTCCAAGACCAGTCTGCTGGTCAGCTCACCGTTACTGTAAGATACCTCAGAGAGGCCACTTAAAGACAGGAGAGATGCTGTGGCCACCGTTTCAGAGGTTTCATTCAATCCACAGGCCCTTGGGCCCACTGCAGTGGCCCTCGGGCAACACAGCACATCATGGTGGGGGCACGTGGGGGAAGAGGGCTGTACACTTTGTGGCAGCCAGAAAGCAGAGAGCAGAATGAAGAAGGGGTGGGGTCTCACCATCCCATTCAAGGTCACACCCCAGTGATCTCTCTTCTGACTTCCAACCTTGAAGGCTCTGCCTCCCCAAATCCTACCACCTCCTGATAGTGCTGCAAGCTGGAGGCCAAGTCTTCAACACAGGCCTTGGGAACCTTCAAGATTCAAACTGGAGTATTCTGCACAGCCCCACAGGCTCATGTCCTCCTCACAATACGAAATGTGTTCAATCCATCCCCCAAGAGTCTCCCAAGTCTTAATTTTTCCACCCTTGCTGAAAAGCCCAAGTTCAAAGTCTCCTCTGAGACTCATAACAAACATTCCCATTCCAAAATGAAGGAACAATAACAGTAGGAGGAACTGGTCCAAAGCAAGAGCAGAACCCAGCAGGGCAACCGTGAATGCTGGGCTTCCTATCTTCATGCTTGGCATCTAGGGCACACAGCAACACCATGGAGCTCTGAAGGGCTTGGGCAGCCTCTCCTCACAGCACTGAAGGCCCCTCTCAGCTTTCCTGAGCATACGCTCCATATTCCTGGCATCTCTGACTCCACCAAAGCCTCTCCCTCACTCTCATGGCTCCTTGCATGGCCTCCTAGGGGCTGCCCACAAAGACTCTCCCCTGCCAGGCCCTGGCTGGCCTCCCAGGCTTTCCACTGAAATTGTGGAAGCCTGTGTGACCTTGTAAAATCAGCACCAGGTGGACAACAGCAAGGTCCGCCACAGGGGGAGGACTAGTGGGGCCCTCCTCTGAGACCACAGCGCCTCTGAGCACCCTAACGGCCGCATCCTGGGAAACAAATTCTAGGGAAACAATCCTTAGCTATCACTGAACAAGCTCTCATATCCAAACAAAGTTTTTAAATGAGTTTGCCTTCTATGGGTGGGATCTCCCAATTCCTGAGTTGTCCACAAGGCATCTTTCTTACTGTCTTGGTGCAAAGTACATGACTGCTTTTAATGGTGCTAACCTTTTCAACAACCATACCCACCTGGGTCTCACCTTCAAACATGGCCTTTTCTGAACAAACTGCAAGTTTTCCAAACTCTCTGCTCTGCCTTAGCTCCTGTTTCTCACTGTGAACTTGAATAAAAACAGCCAGCAATATCCACATCAGAGCCTGAACACTACGCTGTCTTAAAATGTCCTCCAGCAGATCATTCTGTCACCTTGAATCCAGCCTCACAGAAGTCTCAGGACAGACAGACAAGGTCTTTGTCAAAATGGAACACAATGTCCTCATTCCAATTCCCACCAGAGTCCTCATCCTCTGGGAAACCTCATCAGCAGACTTATGCCCACATCCCTGCCAGCATTCCGGTGTTCTGAGATACCACCAGAGCCATCTGTTAAGCTCTACTTATAAAATTCTAAGATTTTTCTAAGATGCTTTTTCAAACTTTTCTAAATTCTTCCTGAAAGTGAGTTCCAAAGGCTTCTGAACCACATGGTTAGGTAGAATAACAGCAACGACCCCACCTCTCAGTACCAGTTTTCCATATTAGTCAGGATTCCATTGTTCTGACAAAATACCGGAAAACAACAACCTAAAATAAATTTTGTCAAACAATTTCAGAGGTTTCAGACCATAGTCACTTGGTTCCATCAACGTGAGCCCCTGGCAAGTAAAACCCATGGTGGGGAGAATGTGGTAGGATAAAGCTGCTCCCCTCATTATAGCTAAGAAGCAGAGAGAGGGAGGATGGCACATCCAAGTGAACACCCCCAAAGACCCATTTCCTTTCACTAGGTCACCTCTAAAGTTTCCACCAACAACCAATAGCTCTTTAAGCTACAAATGCCATAAATTAATCTACTTGTGAGATCAGAGCTCTCATGGTCCAGCCCCTTCCAAGAAGCCCCACTTCTGGACAATGCTGCATCGGGTCTTCAACAGGTGACCTTCTGATTCAAACATGATAGGAAGCATGCAAGCATAGCTAAGCACCGAAAAACAAGGTAGGCTCTAGGGTCAACTTGTTCTAAACTGTAAATTCTTGCCCTCTAAGTCAATGCGGAGCTGCTTTGGGGCTCAAAGTCTATGGTCATTCAACAGTATTCAAGGTATGGGTGCAAGAGACAGGTCTTTTTTGAGCACCTGCTGAGTGCATGTCCTCACGCTAAGCACCAGAGGGACACAAACCAATGAGATACAAAGAATCTCTGCCCCATGACAAATGGGATCAAAGGTTTCAGCCTCAGAGCAAATGGACCCCATGGGCAGCTATGGGACAGTGTGTGACACAGTAGCATTCCGTCAACACCCATTCCTTTTTCCTTCCCTTTCTTCTTCCCCACAGACTCTGGAGATCCCCTTCCTCAAATGCTGAGTCAGGGTGTCAGGAAGCCCTTGTGGGCTTGAGCAGGAAATGGTGGTCCTGGCTGGGAGAGAGCTCCCTGTTGGCTCTCCTGCACGCCTCCTACTCTCCCCCTCAGGTTCCAGTTGGTTTCTGGGGGCATTCGGGACTTCCAAAGCTGTCTTCCTACTTTTGGTCTTCTCCATTCTCAGTGGTGCGTCCTGAGCAATTTCCTCAGGGAAACCTTCCAGTCCACTAATGCTACCTTCAGCTTCACCCAGTCTGCTGTGTAGCCAACACATTGTGGGTTCCCTGTGCTCTTGGGTGTGATGTCTGTGTGTTCAACCCAATCTTGGCAGACCATTTGTCCTTTCCTTACACAGGAGTCAGACTAAAGTCAAATTCAAGATGACCAAAACACCCATCTGACTAGGTGCTCTAGAAAAATCCCCTGGTGAGTGTTTAAAGGTGGGTCGCAGATATTTGGGGAAGCAGAGACTGTATTGATGAGTTCAATGGGGACTAGATGCCTAAATAAGTTTAATCAGCCTGTCTGAATGTCTGTGTCTGTTGCAACCATGCCTTAAACAGGTACCTAGAAGGTGGGTAACGCAACATGTGTGTGAGTCTGACCCAGGTACACTGCGTGGGCAAGTGAGGACTGGAAACTAGGATGTTAGAAGAGGATCTCAGCAGAAAGTCTCAACCTCCCTGAGCCTGTTTCCTCATCTGCAAAACGGAAATGAGGACAGCTAACTCCCCAGTGCCTTGATCTGAACCGTGAGCCTTCCCCCTGCTCCTGCCCCAGCACTGAAGTAACACACTTGAGCCTGAGCAACTTAGCGAGACCCTGACTCAAAGCAAAATAACAAGGGCCTGGGATGTAGCTCAGTGGTAGAGCACTCACCGGGCACCCTCAGGGACCAGGTTCCGTCCCTAGGACCACAGAAGAGGAAAAAGGAAAGGGCTGAGGGCCTGCAGCTGACCTTCCACCACGTGAGAACGCAGCCCTCTCCACACACTGAACCTCCTTGGCCTTGCATCTTGCAGATGGGCAAGTCGATGCCTGTCAATCAACTGCCCACCCCAGGAACTCACGGCAGCCCTGGAGGGGCGGGGGCCTCTGAGAAGGCCTCCAGGTCTCCCTCTGTGGGAAGAACGTCCATGCTGGCCGCAGGACTCGTGCCTGGCAGGCTTTGTCCTCGGCTGGGAATATATCAGTGCGCTGCCTTCTGGGATCCGGGTTTTCTGACAAGAAATCTGGGGAGACTTGGGAGGAAGTGACGACAGCTGCCTCCTCTCAGCCCCACAGGTGTTCACAACGTGCCTGTGTCACTCGGCCCTCTGTGAGCAAAGTACAGCCACAAGGACCCAGAGGAGGGCGGGTCTGTTCTGGCCCCCGCGGCAGACGCTCAGTCTGTGGTCAGCGGCTCACTGCTCTGGGCCCAAAGCGAAGCAGAACATGGTGGCAGAGGGAGGGCAGGTGGAGCGCACTGCCATGCGCGGGTGCCCAGGAACAGAGGAGAAAGGGCAGGCCCGGGAGGGTGCACCCTTCCAGGGCAGGAGCCTCGTGACCCGCCCCTCCAGCCACCCACTGCCCCAGTGCCAGTCCGTCCACACCCAGGAGGGGCCCGTCCCCTGCAGCTCTGGTAATCAGGTCTCTTCACCTCTGAACACGCCCGCCTGACCGGGAGCCCTGGGGACACCTCAGACCCAAACCAGAGGAGGTTCTGCAGTGTCTAGGGAGCACAGCGTCATGTGAGCACAGGACTGCCATCCTTCCCACCCCCACTCTCCCAAGGTGACAGAGAAAGGAACTGGATCCCTTGAGTGTAGACAGGACCAGGGCTTTAGAGGTCAAGGAGTCACTGGAACTTTCAGAGTTGGAATGAAAAGGCCGTTGAAGGATCCTGCAAATCTAAATCTCTTAACAGTGAGTTATCAGTCTCCATGACCCACTGAAGTGAAATCTTCTGGCCTCCTTTCTTATTAACGGGGAAGAGGTCCTGGAGGCCAGAAACTGAGGCCACTCCTACAGGTGGCGCCCAGGCGTGGTGGGGCCATCTCTCCTCTGGCCTGAGGAGGAGCCATCTGGAGGGAATCTCAAACACCTGCCCCGTGAGGCCTGGCTGCGGCTGGTGCCTCTCCGTCAGGTGCGGGGGCTCGTGGTGGTGGCGCAGAGCCAGCTCCTGGGGGGCTCTGGTGGTGCTGGTTTGGGTCTTTGGACGCTGGTAGTCTTGATTTGGGGCTTGTCTTTACGCCATAACCTCAGTTGGTGCAGCTGCTGCTCAGAGCTGGCGGCAGAGCCAGGTGATGACAGGGGCGGGGTCCAGCTCTTCCCAGGAGGAGGCCCTCTGTGCCATTATCAGGTCCTGGAGGACATCCGGCAGGGCAGCTCTGGGGAGGTGAAACTGGCCCACCATCTCCTCTCAGGGGCAGAGGTGGACATGCGAGTCCCGCCCGGGTGGAGCAGAACTTCCCCAGTTCCCTCAGACAGTCTGTGCAGAGTCCGGGCCTCCCCCTCGCCCTGCAGAGCCTGCCACTTTCCCTCGCTTCCCAAAGACCAGTGCCCAGAGCCTGCCGCTGGCACCTTCCCCTTCTTGCCCGGTGAGCACCAGCGGCCTGAGGAGGCCAAGCAGTCAGGGCAAAGGGCAGCACAAGGGCGGCCTGTCTGCCCCTCCTCCCTGCAGTCTGCATGTGGGGACCCCTGCAGCACAGCCCCCACGAAGTCCCCGTGCCCACCCACCCAGCTCTGGGATGAGCAGTCGCAGCGGGAGGCGGAGCAGCAGGTCCTCCCAGGTACATGCTCAGAACACTCCCTCTGTCGGGTCCCCCCAGCTGGGCCCGGAGCCTGCACCCCTGAGGACACAGGGCAGGAGGCAGGGCCTACCAGCCGCACACAGCGACTCTCCCTGCAGCCCTGTTGCTGCAGGCCAGCCAGAAACATGGCCCTTGGCCAGAGGCTGAAAGGCCCTGGACTTGGAGAAAAAGCAGCTCTAAGGCAAGTGGACAGCTAAGAGGACTGAGCCCCTGGACCCGCCTCACAGCAGGACATCAAGGGCATAGACTCAGGAGCTGCCTGGGCCCAGGGGCCTCTTTCCCCCCCTGAGAGAGACATCAGACTGCACTCTCCTGGCCACCCCTGCCCTGCTCTTCCCTGTCCTTCCTGCCACACTCAAGAATAGCAGAGGTGGTGCCTGATAAGTCACAAATCTTAGAACAAAACTGATCCTCCAAAGATTTAAACAAACAAACAAAAATTGGAGGGAAGCCTCAGGTGAAGGCAGGTGCCCTGCAGCCGCCCTAAGGCCTGAGCCTGTCCTGCTCAGTACAGACAGACCTCGCTCACCTCGAGCACTGCAGACAGGGACTCGCTGGCCTCGGGCCAGCACTGACACAGAGTCTGCAGACGCACTCGCCTCAAGCCAGTGAAGCCTCGACTTACTTTGAGCTGGTGGCTTTGGCCAGAAGGACTCCTCCTCTGTCTTCAGGTCCCTCCCTTCCTGATGTGTGTGCAGAGTGGGTGGCTGCTGTTGAAGTCACATCTGGCAAGGTGTTGGAGACCCCAGAGTGTCCTCTGGCATCATCTCCCAAATCCCATGTGTAGGGAAGGGAGAAGGCAGGTAGGGTAGTGGGGAAAGGCAGGGTGGGCCTGCCTGCAGCAGTGGCTGGGTATTTCAGCACCTGCCAGGAGGCTTCCCCACCCAAAATAATCTCACAGCAGCTGCTATCGGCAGCAGGGGGGCACACGGGACTTGGCGCTAGCTACACAGAAGCCACGTGCACCAACGTGCTGCTGCTTTTAGCTTTGGGCTCTACTGCAGTATGCAGAGTGAAGAGTGCCCAGAGTGTCCTTAGCATGCTGAGGACAGGAGGGCTCAGGGTCCCTCCAGCCCTGGCACCTCCACAGGGCAGGGATCCCAGAGCTGCCCCGGCGACTCCTCCCTCCCCTCCCTTTGTGGCCAGAAATGGAGGCCTTTTAACAAAGTAGTCCACATTGTCCATTGTGACAGTCGGGCCGTGTTCTGGTGGGACCCAATTGTGAAATTATCAGAAGCCTAGACGTTTTTTAAAAAGAGAAATCTTGCGAATTTTTCTAAACAAAAACAGATCTCAATGATGGGCTCCCCTTGGGGAACGTCACTCCCCAGCAGAGGCAGGGGCACTGTGGGGGTCAGGAATTGCGGGTCCTCTGCCCTGGCCTCACCAGTGGACGGGAGGGACTGCCTGACTGCTGCCTGAGAGCTCTCAGTACCCAGAAGAATGAGGGCAGGTGCATGACAAGGGTCATGGAAGAGTGTCCACGGAGGAAGCCCAGGCCAGCTGGACACCTGCAGGCCCCCAGGGAGATGTCCACAGTGGGTTTGCAGAACCCTGGAGGGGGGGGGCAGGCAGTGCAGACCAGGAAGGGCTCCTGCGCGTGCATTCCTTGTGGCTTGGTCTCGAGAGGGGCAGGGAGACAGGCTCTCCTCTATGTCCTCTGCTGGGCAGGGCTGGGATTCTGAGGCAGGGGCTCCTCCTGTGGCTCCTGGAAACAGAAGCTGCCTTCCCCCTGCGTGAAGGACTCCGTGAGAGGACTGCTGCGCTGACCACATGACCTAGACGCGAGGCTGGCACGCTCACACTCGGGCCCTTCTGTGTGATGGCTCCACACCCCGGGCTCCGTCCCCACAGCGCACACTCACTCTCCACTCTCATCCCCAGACGACTCGTTTGGTTCACAGCCTCCCACGGCCGCCTCCTGCCTGCTGGTCACAAGTACAGCCAAGAGTGGTAGAAGTGTGGGTTCGTGCAAGTCTACAACTCACAGGTCACGGCAGGTGGACCAGCCACCCAGATGTGCCATCTGCCACAGACCCTGAACAGAAGCAGGCCTTGCCACGCACAGTGAGAGCACAAATGCCCCTGCGTGCCTGGGACGTAGGGGAGCCCATGCCCAGGCACGGAGAAGCACTGCAGGCCCACCCCACCTGCGACCACACTTGGGGTGTGGGCAGCTGAGCGCTAGCTCAGGTCTCCTGACGGCTCCCTGTTCTCATCGTGAGCACGAGTCGGACGCCTGGCCTTGTGGTTTCTGGAGCCTGCTGCCCCCACCCTGCTCTCCAGACCTGTCTCCAGGCCTCCCAACGCCCTCTCAGAGCCAGACTGAAGATCCCCTTCTGCCCACTACATCTGCCAAGGAAGGGGCCCTCTGAAAAATTAAACACCAGGGCCCTGAAGTCCCCACTGCTGCGGGGCATGCCGTCACACCGTGGGTTCCACCTGCACCACCACTCTCCTCCTGCGCCCTGCTCTCCACAGCAGCTCTGCAGGAGGCCAGTGTTCCCCAGAGGGAGAGGCCTTACTCACACCCACACCCAGCAGCAGAAAGAGCAAAGCTGGAAGACACTGCCCAGAGAAGGCAGGGCACTGGGGGCAGGGTACATCGCCTGCACCCCTCATCCTAGGCACCTGCACAGCTCCCTGTGCGTGCACTCTTGGCACTCCACAGGCATGGCTGCTCCCCCTCGCTGTCGCGGGAGGCACATGAGAGTGCAGGTGATGACCTCCCAGCGCCCTCCTTCTCTGGAAGCTCTCAGGACTCTCCCTGTTCTACCTTGACACCCCCAGGTGCTGGCCTGTGCACTCAGGAGGTGCTGGGTGACATGCTGTTGTCAGCAGGAGCCGGCACGCTGCAAACACCCCCTCTGCGCTGTCTGCCTTGCCAGCGCTGCACTATCCAGCACACCAGCTCCTGCCCACTCTCCCATGCCAGCCTGGAGCACCTCGTCCCTCAGTGTTCCCTGAGGCAAAGGGAGGCTGCACCTTTCTCGAGGCCTGGCCTCCTCCTCTGTGCTGCTGAGGCTGCTAGTGCAGCTGGCCAGAGGCTCATGTGGGGCTTAGCCAGGGCTTCCAGAGCCAGGCTTTGAGAAGGGGCCAGAACCTGACTTCTGGGCCCTGGCGTCAGTGGGAGTTTCCCCCAACCCAAGGATGCAGGCACCCTGAGCCCCTGCGCATGCAACATGGCCACAGGCAAGGTCTGTTGTGAGAGTCTCATTCCCCTTGCTGCCGATCCTTCTGAGAACATGTCAGGGGTCCTGCCCCACCAGGAGCTTCCTTCCCTTGCAAAGGCAAGGCCTCCTCACTGTCCTGGAGCAAGACTGAGTGGTTCTTCACTGCTGGGATTTCCTGAGATGCTGAGCTCTGAGGAGGAGGCCCTGCCCAGCCAGGGGCCTTCATTGTGGCTGAGCTCTGAGCCCTGTCCCTGAGAAGCCTTGTCCCTTCTGGAGGCTGGGCATGCCCCTCAGAGCAAGGTGGCCAGTGGATGCTGGCCTTGTTCTAAAACAAGATACAATCCTGGTTGACCTCATTTTCCTTTCCCAAACCAAATCTAACAGAGGCCTGCTACGTGGGGGGAAACTGAGACAGCAGACACTCTCTCCTATCTGTGCAGCTGCCTAATCCAAAGCATCCCTCAACATAGGTTTCCTTGATTGGCCTTTCTCCTGCTGGCCAGTGTGGTTCATGTTTCCAAACTCACAGAGGGCACATCCGCAGAGACCACAGGGCTCAGGCCCTCACTGAGTCCACAGACAAGCAGTGAGTAGCGGGAAGAGAGCAATGCCCACCACACTCAGCTCTGCAGCTGACACAGGTTCTGGAGACAGGGTGGTAGAGAAGTGCAGGGCTATTTGGGGACCACAACTGCTGGATGAGATGCTAATTCATAACATGAGGGCCTGTGTGTGAGGTCCACTTCTAGTGCAGATACAGGACCAGAGATGGGATCTGGCCACTGAGAAGTAAAATATATATATGTAAGTATAAAAGGGTGATGATAAGGTAACCTCAGGTCAACCTGGGGTAGCCACTGGGTAGAGTTCAGGAATCCAGGGACTCGGGTCACCACACAGCACAGCTCAGAATCACCAAGAGAACAAGGATGACCCCAGAGCAGAGCTGAAGATCCTCAAGGAAGCAAGAATGACAGCAGGGCATAGCTCAGGACCAAAGGGCACAAGAGAGACATCTCAGGACACAGCTCAGGACCTCCAAGTGTGCAAGGATGACCCCAGGCTCAATCCATGAACCCCAAGTATACAAATGTGATCTCCCGGCACAGTTCAGGATACCAAAGGGCACAGGGTTGATCCCAGGGCCTAGCTCAGGTACCCAAGCACGCTAGAGTGACGTTAGGGGACAGATCCGGACGCCAGTGTTGCAAGGGTGATCCCAAGGCACAGCTCAGAACCCCCAATCCTGCCAGGGTGACCTCAGGGCAGAGCTCAGGACCCATCAGGCGTAAGGTGACCACACTTTCACGTTATGTTCCACCGTCCGCACAGCGAGCGTCAGTTTCCAGGGCGAGGCCAGGCTTGGGAGGGACACTACGGCGGGCGCACCAAGGGCGTCCCGAGGCATACGGCGGCGCCGCACCCCGACGGTGAGGGGAACAGGCACAGCGGCGAGCCCTTGGCGTCCTCACCTGCGGTCCCGCGGACCCCGGAGCCCTGCGGCGACGCCCAACAGGCGCGAACCCAGGTGCCCGGCCCGCGCCCGGCCCGCGCCCGCCGCGCCGCCGTGGTTACAGGAGGACGGCCCAGGGCCACGCCCCCGACGGTCTCGCGAGAGCCGGCGCCCGCCAACTTCCGGCCGCCTCATTTCCGGGCGCCGCCTCCCTTCCGCCTGCTGGTGCGGAGCCCTGCCGGCCCGACGCTGCAGGCGAAGCGCGGTGGTGAGTCCCGCGCGTGGATCTGCCCCTCCCGGCGCCGCGCCCGCGCAGCGTTCTGGCCCCGCGCCTGGCCGCGCCGCCCCTCT
>NW_025999983.1:580523-586819 GCF_001458135.2 Marmota marmota marmota | reverse complement strand
CCCTCCCGCCCCTGCTCTCCTCCCCCATCCCGCCCCTGCTCTCCTCCGTGCAGCCCCTCACTGTGTGAACCTGGCCCCGGGTTCAACCTATGACTTGTGCTTTTCCCAGCGCCGATGAGGAGCCAATGAGAAAGAGCCGGAGCTGAATGCCCAGCCATGGCCGGGCCCTGGATGGCGGCTCCCTGTTGGAGGGCCCTGCTCCTGCTGCTGGCCTCCCAGGCGGTGGCCCTGGTGAAGTGCTCGGAAGCTGATGACGTTCCCGAAGAGTGGCTCCTCCTGCACGTGGTTCAGGGCCAGATTGGGGCGGGAAACTACAGCTACCTGAGGCTGAACCACGAGGGGAAGGTGGTCCTGAGGATGCAGAGCCTGCGAGGGGACGCCGACCTGTACGTGTCCGACCGCACCCTCCACCCCAGCTTCGATGACTACGAGCTGCAGTCGGCCACCTGCGGCCAGGACGTGGTCTTCATCCCTGCCCACTTCCAGCGCCCCGTGGGGATAGGCATCTACGGACACCCGTCGCACCACGAGAGCGACTTCGAGATGAGGGTCTATTTCGACAGGACGGTGGACCAGTACCCCTTCGGCGAGGCCGCCTACTCGGCCGAGGGCGCCGAGGCCGGCCAGAAGCAGGCCTACAGCCCCGAGGCGGCGGCACCGGAGGAGGACTCTGTGCTCTGGACCATACTAATCAGCATTCTGAAACTGGTACTGGAGATTCTGTTCTGACCCCCGACAGCACTCCAGAGCAGTGCCCGCAGTGTGGAGGGACCTGGCTACTTTAACCTGGCTGAATCCTGGTTCCTTTCTCTAGAGGAGGGGTGGACAAATAAAGCCATACCATTTTGTTACCTCACATCCCCAAAATAGGAAAAGCAGGTAGTAGTTTTCCTTTTGAAGCGCCAAATTTCTATAAACGGAAATGCCCAATTAAACACTGAATCTCCATTATGATCAGTTTGTCAGGCAACCTAAAAGTTATTACAGTAACTAAAGCTTACATAAAAGAAATCAAAATACGAAGTTCAGCATGTTTTCAGGAGTTCTTACTAAAATCAAGTCCGAAATGCAATGATTTACTTAAATTTCCCTGAACATGGACTAAAGACCCAAGTCTGCCCCAAGTAGGGATGTATTATCTTCTATGTGTACAATTCTAAATCCCCCTCTGCACCAGTCTTATCAGGCCATTTGCCATTTTATCATTTTGGGCTTCCTATCACTAAAGTTCTTTAGTTATTAGGTGATTTTTGTTTTACTGCTTATGGCAGGTCAGAAGCACCACCACAGAGTGGAAAAGGTAAAAACAGTAGTTTTTCAGTCTAAAAGTTAAAATATTTCCAATTAAGTTGCTAAATATTGCTACTCAATTTTTTAGAGAAAACCAAACCGCTGAAATTTAAAGAAAAAAATATTTTTTTGGAATAGTTGCAGTTTCCTTACCTGTAATTAGGTTCAAGGGTAAGAGTAGCTTATAATGAAATGAGTCAACTAGCAGATTTTAAGCTCAGAGTTAATTTCAAAAATCCTTTATTGGCATAAAAATGAGGCTGTTTTAAATAAATCAGCACCAAATATTCCACTTCAGTGCATATGCATTAGAGCCCCCAAAAAGGATTTTATCCCTCTTTGCTGTTTTTCCCCCTTCTGCCCACTTTCCTGGGTGTTGGGGGGGCTCGCTGACAACAGTCACAAATCCAGCGACCTAGGAGAAAAATTGTTAGTTAATATAGAGTGGAATCTTATTTTTATAGGACTGAATATTAAACCATTTAGGTCTCCTTCCTTAGCTGTCACTAGTGATGATCCCCGGTGGATTTATGTAAATGTCCCTTAAGATGACCGGTAAGCTCAGTAATCAAATCCTAATGCAAAACCTAGCACAGAATCTGGCGTTCTTCAGCTTTTTTCTTGGCTGCTCCAACAGCATTCTCAAATCCTGGTGTACTGTGCTGACACAGCGATTTGAAAGTTTTAACTGCAGGATAGGCTGCACTACATACTTGATCTGGATTTCTACAGAACATTAAATAATTATTTAACTTGCTTGCTTCTCAGTGGTTCCCGGGAAACAGATCTAGGCATATATTTTATAGAGTATCATACAGTGTTAACTATGCAAATGAGTTCTAAAGTTACACAATTATCTGTGTAATGTCTTAGTCCAATTACTGTAACTGACCGATTGTGTTCTAATTCTAAAGTTACCTGGAATTGTCGCAATGCCTCAGTTTATGGATATATGTTCTAATGTGTAAGGTGAAGCAATCTAAGTTTCTAGATAGTTGACATATAAAAATAAAATCAAAGCACTAAAACAAACTGATGGCTCTTAAAGTACTTTAGCTATTTCAGCAGGAAAACACCAGCTCATTCTGTACATTGAACTGTACTTCCAAAGCAGCCTAGGTGCTCTGACATTTATCTTTTAGTTGTATTTGTCTAAAGATGAAAAGAAGGTAGGCGTGACCTGCGTAATAATGGCTTCTACCATGTTTGGACAGAATGGTCTGCGGGCCATGCCTTCGTGTCATTAGAGTGTCTATGCAGCCTTAAGAAGATGCTGGGAGAGTCTCACCAAAGATAATGCACTTTTAAAATCTTTACCTGATGGAATAGCACCAAGGCCCACACAAAAAGTATGATAACCTCTGTCACACACATCACAGAACATCATTTCTTCTTCGTGGTGGGGCTGTCCACATACAATGCATGTCTTACACTCCATACACTGCCATGGGTAGGTCTTAATGATAGAAACAAGCTCCATGGTCATGTCCAGGCAAGAAGGATGGCCTAAATCAAAACCAACAGTAGCATTTCACAAAGGGCTTTTAACTAATTTGGCACATACAATACTGGTCTGCTTCAGGACTTGCCAACAATGGCTACAGTACTTAAATCACCAAAGATACGAAAACACAATGTAGAAGAAAACACCCAGCCTTGTCACACAAGATTACCCTGTTACTGCATGACCACTGAAGCTGAAGTCCAACTGACTTCTACAAACTCTAGTTTTTGAAGCAACAAATAGGGTGGGGTCATAATCTTAGAAGATGTCACCGTACTTACCACTGTTATCACACTGGGAGCAGTGTATAAGTGACTCAGCCTTTCCTTTCTTGTTGGACTCCTTACCCTTCAGACAAATCCCACATAGAGCATTTGGAATGACCTTTGGCTGGAAGGGTAGAAGAGGACTGTAAATTCATGCAGGAGCTTGCTGTGGGTTCAGGGGACTGTTACTTTATCACCTTATCTTTACTTCTGGGAACTCACTATTGAGGACTTTGAAAGACATAACTGGGCAAGAGTCTGCTCAGAACAGAAAACAGCGTATGGATGAAAGTCTCAGAATTCATTTAAAATTTAGTAAACAGCATGATCTCGTGTTAAGATTAAACGTAGCATTCTTCACTTGCGACATACATATAGTACTGTCTGTATAATTAACCGGAAGCAAAAACAAAACACAAAATCAAATGTCACTATTAAGTGGAAGAGAAAATCCTCATCACCAAATGATATTACATGAAAGTTAAGCTAAGTTTTAAGCAATTTATGTACTGTTTTAAAATCCTGATATTTCCAAAGATGAAAAACTTGATATTTAAAAAAAAAACAGTATTTTAACATTTTTATTTGAAAGATGTCTTGAACATGATCATATGCATAAGTGTTTGTGGAAAACTGAGTTGTGATTACTCTTTGTATATTTAATAAATTAGAAGATCCTATGCTAACGGACAAACACAGTCACTATGGGGTAGAACAAAAAGGACAAGGTTTCAGATAAGCGAAAAGTTGTCACTTAAGAAATACACATTTTTGGAGTACTACTTATCTTTCAGACTAAAAACACGCACAGTACCTGGGCTTTAAACGTATTTGGCATCACATTGGAAAGAACGACGGAAAAAGGGTTCCCTACAGGTAAAACTGTCAGGACAGGAAGGGTGCCTGAGCAGCACAGCCTACAGATGGTGCAGGCTGTCCGCATGCACATACCGGGTAGGAAAGGAGGAGCAAGTGGGGTCAAGAAGGAGCCTGGGCAGGAGGGAACCCACGGTGAACTAGAATGATCATGTTTCTGCTTTATTCCAATACAGCCAAATTCACCTTGTAATCCTCTTCCTAAGTTA
This sequence comes from Marmota marmota marmota, assembly GCF_001458135.2. Lineage (NCBI taxonomy): Eukaryota > Metazoa > Chordata > Mammalia > Rodentia > Sciuridae > Marmota > Marmota marmota. The sequence continues at coordinate 582,674 of NW_025999983.1, read as the reverse complement.
CTGCACCAAAGAGGAATCTAAACAAAACTCAAGCTTTGTATAACATATTCCAGCTTTGAAATGTCTCATTGCCACCTTCAAAACCTGTTAGGCCTGAAGAATTTATTCTTAATTCTTTCCATTTTTTTATTTTTTCAGATTTCCTTCTTTGCAAAAGATGACAGAGGCATTCAAAAAGAATTTTTGGCTTATTTATTTTAAAAAGTCAACCTTATACATAAATAATGATAAAAACAATGAATCTAAACAATCACAAATGTCTCTACAAAATAATAAATATCATGGAAGTTAAACATACATATAAAATGTCACCATTAACTATTCTACATCTCCTACGTGTGTATCTTCATACCCTGCTCCCCCAAAAAAAGGATAAGAGTCACATGCTCCGACCTCAAGTCCTGCAGTGGAGCTGCCCTCTTGGGTACCCCTACCTCCTGGCACACCCTTCCCACTGTGTTTCTGCACCCCAGTGAGAAACGGCTCTAAGTGCACTTCTGTGATCCCATCTATAACTGCCTCTCCATCCACCAAAACTGAGAAGTCTTCTGGGTATGGTACTGTACTGGACATGAAGACACCCGCACTTAACACGTGTGGTTTTCAGTTACATACTGGTGTAGCAAGCACTCCTTTCTCCCACTGAAGTCAGGGAAGTAACTATACAACATTCTAAAAGGAGAACTCCTCATAGGAGTGCCTTTACAAAACAAAAGTCAAAGGGTACAGCGCAAGGCTAGGCATTCACATTCTAGAGCAATTCAAGTTCTACAATCATTAAAATATACATAAATGCCTATGATAAAAGGAACACTAAGAAGGTTCTAGGCTTACTTCTAAGTTCAAATCATGTTTTGTTAAACAACTTACAATTTTTCTCACCCAACCGTCTTCTTGATGGAAAGAGGAAGAGAGAGAGAAGAGGGGGGAAGACAGAGTGCTGCAGCGTTTCCTCAGTGCGTGTGAGCATTGGGGCTCTCTGCAAGGCCCAGGCCTAGACCCAGGACCTGGCCCAGGAGAGCCACCAAGGTGGGCAGAGGAGGAAGGTCTTCCCCTGGACTGCAGGGGAGGGAAGAGGAGGGAAGCCAAGTGCAGACGCCCTGGAGACTCATGGACAGAACTGTGGGTCTGACCCAGACACTAGGTTCTACTTCAAAAAACCAGAAAGACATCAGAGTTTCACTGATGACAAGAAAAGTAAAGAGTTCAGCATCTCAAATAAAAGGCTCACAATACACTTATCTTCCTTCTTGAAAAACAGCCAAAGATAAGTGAGACATTCATGGTAGCACTAAGATAATATAGATTTTAATCACGTACTTAACAGCCCAGAACTGTAACGATTATGCTTTAATTTCAGGTTAATGTAACCCAAACAATACTGTCCTACAAACTACGGGTAAGCACTCGTGGAGCTCTCAGATGAATTATCGCTTCTCACCCCCACCCCAGTGTGTCTGTGTGAGCGTCAGCTTGGAATTCCCTCATATTTAGGCACGTCTTGGCTTAATACTTTTCAGAGAGAGGTTAAGCTTTTAATAAACATGTTCACATTAAAGTATTTGTCTAGACACTAGTTGTTCCCACCCTTGAAATACTTAAATGTTCACATAAAATTATAAAATGTGTAGTTTGCATATCAGACTCCCTGGAGTACTGTTTAGATTAATCTATATAATTTCTTATCTATTAGATCAATGATAACGTGGATCGTTCTTCACTTTCAGTATGAAAATATCTGTTTCAATATTCTCTTTTAACCCATGATCAGACAGGCCTGTTGTAAGATCCACTCACACTGAAGAGCTAGGACCGTGTGCTCTGAGCCACCACTCAGAGTGGACGCTCCTGGACCATGAGCACACTCACTCATTACATTTCTGAAATTTAATCTTTGGAGTTCATTTGCTTTCAGTCATTAAGGATTAACTTAAATCTTTAGTTTAAAAAACTTAGAAAAGCTATATATGTAAAAACAAGTACAAAAATCACATAGCTGCAGCCTGCTGAAGCCACCGTGGAAGGCGACCCCTGCAGGACACAGCTCCCATCTGCTTGTCACGGCCTGCAAAAACCTGTGTTTTTAAGTTGAATACATAAAGGCATTTTCTAATAAAATATGGAATATGCTCATGGGGGGGGGGGGGGTTT
>NW_025999983.1:567689-580504 GCF_001458135.2 Marmota marmota marmota | reverse complement strand
GGGGGGGGGGGGGGTTTTGTTTTGAATTCAGGAAAAGAAAGGTAGATGAACTGCTAGCAAGGGTTCTTGGGGAGAGGAAGATGGCTAACAGCCCACTTCAGCTTGTGGCCGTGGGTGGCTTCACAGTCACGATGCTGACACCCAACAGGGTCCAACAACCTCACTCAGCCGAGCCTTCTCACCACCTGAGCTGAAGCCTCCTCCAGCGCCCCTCCACAGACCGCCATGAAGTGCGTGTCCCCACCCATTCCAGCCAACCCCCTTGCGCTCTCCTGCCACCCCACGGCGGGCTACCTCTCCCCCTTCCAGGTCCTCCCATTCTGTCAAGTGAGACAGGAAGACCAGCCCCCACGGCGGCTGGCAAGCTGCCACCTTACTCTGAGAACAACTGGATGAAGAAGTAAACACTGCGCTCTAATCCTTGTCCTGCCAAAGTCACGCCACAAACCACCACAGCCTAAGTCGAGGTCTGCTTTCTATCCAGAGTCAGCTCCATCCAGCTGGCCCCAGCCTGAGGCCAGGCCCCATCTTTCTTAAAGGCACTGCACAGACACACCCCCACTCTTGGCCCACAGGCCTGCCTACAGCCACGGCATCTGAGGTGTCGGGGAAGAAAACATGGGGCCCCAGAGAAGGGACCTTTTCAGAACCCATACTTGCCTGGTTGTTACTCAGAAGGAAAAGAGACTCGTAAATTGTACATACACAGAAAATAGAAGCTAAACCATAGCCAAGTGACAGGAAAGCCACCAGGGAAGTGAAGCAAAAAGAGAGCGGCAGAAGGCGCACAGCACAGGACAGGAGTGAGCTGCAGCAAGCAAGGGCTCCAGGTCGTGAGGTGCAGAGCTAACAGCCTCAGGGGAGAGGCCGCTCAGTAAGGAAGCCGTCAGGGGCTTTTTTCTTCTACCTTGTACCCAGGAACTGACTTGGACAGAACAGAACGCTTGGAGCCGTCTTTTCTCGGAGTGGCAGCCTTGTCCCTTGACTTCTGTCTTCCCTGGAAGGCGTCCTCCTGGCTGTCAGGGGGACTCTCCCCTTCAGACACGTTGCCCGAGGAGCTGTCCTGCAGCACAAGAATCAAGACAGACCTGAGTCCCAAGCTTTAAAACCATGGAAAACATGTTTTAAATGTTTCATCCTTTGAAAAGCATAAAGGTCATTCCGTATAGAGGAAACCTGTCTCTGGTGAGACTAAAATGCACCAGGTTAAAAATCACTTTTCCCCGGCCAGGTGTGGTCGCACACGCCAGTAATTCCAGCGGGTCAGGAGGCTGAGGCAAGAGGATCAGGAGTTCAAAACCAGCCTCAGCAACTTAGCGAGGCCCTAAGCAACTCAGTGAGACCCTGTCTCTGTATACAATATAAGTGGGGCTGGGGATGTGGCTCAGTGGTGGAGTGCCCTTGAGTTCAACACCCAGTACCAAAAATATATATATATATTTATATTATTATTATCAGTACAATATAATTTCAAGCTAATTCCATTTCTGCCAGTCAATGCCTGACTCAGCTCTTGTGGACTCAAGAAAACCAGAACAGAATCACCTTCTTCTGCTATTACTGCACCAACACACAACTTCATCACCATTTCTCTAATCACAAGGAAGCATATTTTGTATGATTACAAATAAGTGTGTGTGTTTTCACTAAATAGTAAAGGTTATTCAGAAAGTCCTTCAAATACACATTTTTTCATTAAAATTTAATTATGCAGGGCCAGAATCCCAACAATCTATAATAGTAGCTGACATATTTTACATGTTCAAATTTTAAGACCTCAACATCTATTCATTTACTTCATTTCATAATTTAAAGTTTCCTAACTAGAGTTACAATGTTGTGTTCATATAAATTATGAAAATTATAAGTGAAAAAAGGAGGCTATCCACAGCCACCTATTAAACACCCTGAGACGTGGCAGGGTTCGTGAATGTGTCTCCCGTGTTATGGGAGACCAACCTTGCACATGACTGGGTCACACTCCCCGGCTGGGTGCTGAGGTGCTCAGTCACAGAAATGTGGCAGAGCCTTCCCCACCCTTCTTGGGTCTGAGGGTCGGTGTCTCGTGCATGGGTGTGTCTTGCTACAGCCCCATGGGTGAAGCTACGCTCACCTGTTCCTTTGTAATATAACCCCTTGCCCTGTTTAGGATAGAATCTTCCATGGAAGTGCCTTGTGTGTGTCCCCTTCTCTTACTGTGCCCTTGGGTGTGGCCTACCCAGGTGTCAGTCAACCTGCTGACAGTGGACTTCATGAAGATAGACTCAGCCCCCTGAAACCTGACCCCTTGCCTCATTTGAATAGCTTCTCCTCAATAAAAGGGGTCAGCGCGTGCTCTCGCTCTCTCTCTCTGTGGACCCTTAAGGTCAGAGGAGCCGTCACAGCGACCCCAAAGAAAAAGGTATTTGTGTCTCTTGTGAGGTTACTTTGCGCAGCCCAGTCAGCAGCCCAGTTTCCCTGGAGTGACCCCTCAGCCTTTTAGACATGAACAGAAACCTGGCACGTGTGTTTCTGGCATTTCCATTCTGCAGATGCCTGAGTGCTCTCGGACACACACACCTACCCTTATAATGGGCCTGGATCATGCTGCGTCAATGTGCATGCAGGCGTCAACATTTTTGTAAAGCAATATGTACATTTTCTATCACTAATTATTCTCTGAACTGCCGTTCTATCCTATAAATTAATAGCACCCACAGTGAACACTAAAATCGATCTCTAATTTCCACTATGATAAATACTGTTAACACTCAAATGTTAACAATTTTTTTCTAATTAAATTCTGCCAGCATCTGATTGAGTCCTTAGAATAAATTCTCTTAGCAAACCTGCAAGATCAAATTCTATGCAAGTTAGAAGTATTAGCATGTTGTCAAAATACTTCCCCAAATGCTGAACGGAGTGACACTGCTCAAGCTTGGTCACCTGAGGAGTGTCATATCTTATGTGACATGGATGACCAAACATTCCAGAGGCTGCTGGTGACAGAGATATGAGGCCAGTCAGTGGCAGCATGTCCTCAGGTCCAGGTTGGCCATCTTGGTATGAAGTGTGAGGAGTGAGCTACTTAAAGTGCACTTCTAAGAAAACTGGAGCCTGTTCACACGGGGTCAAACCTGAGTCACTACCAGGAGCTGTTTTCCTTCACGTCCACATGCACCCACTTCCATGTCCTCCATCCACAGCCCACCATCATTCCAAGTCTACGATGCACCCACTCCCCACATCCACAGCCCACCTACCTCCCATGCCACAGTGTACCCACTTCCCAGTCCACGGGCCACCAGCCCCCATGTCCACAGTGTGCCCACTTCCCACGTCCACAGCCCACCAGCCTCCCATGCCACATTCACCAACTTCCCACATTGTCCATCCACAGCATGCATGCTTCCCACGTCCTCCGTCCACAGTGCCTACTGCCCACACTCACAGTGTGCCAACTTCCCACCATCTTGCTCTGCATTTTAGTCACACCAGGAACCAAACAGTACAACGTGTTGGTGACTACAGCACCTTCCATGGCAAGCCAGGAAGCAGTAAATGTGCTCCCCAAACCAAGAGACAGTGAACTCATGCTCGCTGCTCCTACCTCACCTGCCCACAGCCAGAAGGTAAGACAGCAATGGCCACACAGGGCACATGTACATCAACACACACAATGAATTTTCCTGATGAACGCTCAGGAATTCATGCAAAAAGAGTATGGTGCCCAGGTCAACCAAACGTTTGAGGAAAACAGCCAGCACACTTGCACAGACAGGCATTCCTACCGAGGTGCCTTTATTTTTCCGTTTCTCATCACCTCGACCATCTTCACCATCATCCGAGTCGCCATCACTATCCAGGGCAGGGAGCTCGGGGTCCAGGGGGGGCTCGTACAGCGCTGTGTTCAGTGGCAAATACCGAAGCTCGTCTGGTGAGTACCTAAGTGCAGAGAAGTGCTCTCACTGTTCCATTTCTATTAGATACAAACTAGCTTACAGCTGCCAAAACAGCCTGAAGCTTTTCAGTCCAATACTTTCCAAAAAGTGATCAGAAATAATTATTTTTTCATTTTCATCATTAGGTTGGGGTAATAAGAAACTTGAACATTTTTACATTTCTTTTCCACTAATCGTGTAGAATACGCATTTGATTCTTTTTTTTTTCCCTTTGGTACCAGAGAGCTTGACCACTCAGCTACATCCCCAGCCCCTTTGTACTTTTTGAGACTGGGCCTTGCGAAATTGCTGAACAAATATGCATTTTATTCTTATTATAAAAAGTTAACATCTCTCCCTTTTACCCTCAACCAAAAAAACATACCAAAATGTGAGCAGGAGAAGAGGGCACAGGCAGCGAGGCCAGCACACCCTGGCCTCGGCCGCCGCTGCACTCTGCTGCAGGCCTTCCCTGTGAACACTGCAGCAGCCCACCTCGTGAAGCTGCTGACATGCACACTACATACACTCACACATGCACGTAAATCCCAGGAATAGCACTGAAAACACAACGGAAGAAACAATTTCCAGTAACTTAACTTCCAGTTACTTCAGTGTGTATGTGCAGCATGTGTGCTAACACTCAATCACCTATTCTACCTGGAGCTACAGACTGGCCAACCCTTCTCTAAAGGCAGACAGCTCTCAACTGGCTGTCGATACTCAGGGACAACTCTGTCTCACCCTTGGGAGAGACCTCATGCAGGCAAGGAATGGACCAGCACCTCCTTCAACTAAAATGGCACACCAGAAAACAAGGGGGTTGGGAGACTAGCATATGACATTTAATGATTGGCTGACGCCCCAAAAAAAATTTTAATTAAAATTTCTGCCCAAGATTTTAATTTGACTTTCAAGTATAACTCTATAATCTTAAATTCTATTCTCTAACAAACACCTTCTATTCCCAAAGATATGTTACTAAAGTAAGGTGAAAAAGCTGAAGGAAAAGCTGGGATTTTGAAACAAAATGAACCCATTAACCCAGGTGTTGCTGTTGTTACACTCAGACTGGGCACAGGGGATAAGCCCAACTCCTGGGCAGACTGGCAGCGGCGGCCAGCCCCAACGGGTAATATGAGGGGTACCCGCGTGTCGATGCTGCCTTGGAAGACACTCTGCTCCTGCTCTAACCTCCTCTGCAGTCAAGTCAGTGCTTCTCAAACGTGGACCCTGTGGGCAGGGTGAACAATGCAGGCTGAGCAGGAGATCGCAGGTGCACTGCAAGTCTAGTCCCCAACAAGACCCGGGTGCCACCAGTGCTCTGGGCATGGCTCACATCTTTGGCCATGAGGTGCTGCAGAACCCTTGGCCACCATCTGTGATGAACCCACATGGGACAAGTGGGGACAAGGGCAGTCCGGCCACTCTGGCAGTGTTCAGACTCTGGCTGATGGGAGTTCTATACCACAGAACCAGGGAGGATGAAGAACACTGACATGAACCCCACACACTATCTTACACACCCAACATTCATTAGGAGACCCGTACATAAGGGTCTGAAACCCGTGGTGACGAGAACTACCAGAATACCTCTTGTAATACTCCTGGAACTGTCCGGGGATGAGCGCCACGGGGTAAGAACTGACCTTTGTCCGCTCTGTTGGCAACACTCTGTACTTCCCTTGTGGAACCTGGATGACCTGTATCGACACAGAAGAGCAAATCCAATTCCACGAGAGGAACCAGGCTCCAGGAAAAGCAGCCCCAAGTACGGCCACTGCATGCGCCCTCCACCCCAGAGACTCCTACAGTGTAAGTGACAGGGAGAGTTACGGCCCAAGGGGTCAATGTGAGCATTCTCTTCTCCTGTTCCCCAGAGCGGTTTCTGAAGAAAGGCAGATCTCTCGCTGACCACACAACAGCAGCAACCAGGGCAGCTTATAAAACCTCTCTGAAGCTCAACCTTCTCCTCCATGACATGACATGACATGACAACAGCTGCAACCTCAGGTGGTTTACTGTGAGAACCAAATGAATTACTATGTAAATGTCTCACAGTCACCTGGGACACACAACCACCATAAAGGGAAAGAGATGGCACAACTGCAAAAAAGCAGCCGAGAACCATTAAAATCATATCGTGGTTTCAAGGGAGGAAAGGACACAGAGCTGGTACCAAAATAGTGACAACAGAGGAGAGTTAACCACTGCAACAATGAGCAGCGCGTAGGCTCGGGGACTCCCAGAGCTAAGTCCTCCTACGTGGGTCTGCAGGTCAAAGTAAGCTCTTCTTTCTTCCATGCGTTCCCGGTTCAGGTTGCTGTTAAACTCAGCTGCTTTTTTAGCAGCCTTCTTAATGTACTCAGGCACTTTGCTGGCTTCAACTTTCTGAGTGTTCTGTTGTTGCATTTGCTGAAATTAAAAGACTCAAGTTGGAAGTCACAAATAACTTTACAAAATGTCAGTATCCCGAACCCAAACAAAAGAAGCCAGGCACCTCAGTTACTTACAGAATACTCTTTGTAATGATCTGTAATTCGCTGACGTTCCTTCTCCTGTAGAATGACAGAGTACTCAGCATGTTTGGCTGGATACTCTTTTATCATTAAGTCAATCACTTCATCACTGCGCAATGCTGTTAAACCTGTTACAGACAAAAGGGAGGTGAAAAACTCTTCTAAGGCCACTGTGTGAGAAATTAGCTTATCCTTCAAACTGCATTTAAAAGGTTTTCAAAGAGTAAAAGCAAAATTCTGTAATACATTTAAAAATAATAAAAATTCACAACCAAAAAAACAATTAAAAATAATGATATCTTTCAAAGATAAACCAACTCTTTATCCAAATCAATTTATCTTACAGTCTGTGTATTATAAACATATAACCCTTTACTTAGAAATAACTGTTGAACAATGAAACACACTGCCACCAACATAGGACATCAGAGGTCTAAGAAAATGTTAAATTCCATATACTACTTATACACAATCAATTCAATTCACATTTCAAAAATCTCATCAGCATCTAAATGTACATAATTTTGTAATTATGAAGGTACTTTTCAAAACTCAAAGTTACAGATTTTACCAACTGCAGAATTGAACTCCCATAAATTTACATTATATCAAAAGTAGCCATGTTACAATAAAAGGCTTATGAAAGAAAACTACAAATAAAGCAGGTAGATAAGAATTACCATATGATGCAACTATTGCACTCCTAGGCATGCACCCCAATATATAAAAATGCAGCTAAAAGTGCCTGTTAAGAGATACGAATCTGTGGGTTCAGGGCCGGGGTTGTGACTCAGTGGTAGAAAGCTTGCCCACCCAGCATGTGTGAGGCACTGGGTTCAATTCTCAGCACTGCATATAAATAAAGTAAAGGTCCATCAACAACTGAAAAAAAAAAAAAAAAGAAACTATGGGTTCAATCCCCAGGAATGTACAAAAAATAGAGAAGGATTTATGCTTTTTCTAAAAATTACATATTTTACACATGACACTTTGGAAGTTCTATGACAATTATCAAAAAAAATTCTGATATAAAATATAAGCTTCATATTCCTTTGCATTTTAATAACCAAAAATAAGCAATTTGGAATTTGAATAGTTCAGTATACTTCATTAGTTTTGTAGACAGCTGAGGAAAGGAGATGATCACTCATCACGATCACCTCTCAATGTTCAACTGGAAAAATTCACAAAAAGGCCTTCCTTACCTAAAGTGCACTGAGTCTCTGTGATGACATTCAGCTCCCTCAGGTACAGCTTCTCCTTGTGAGACAAATCTCGTCTCTCTAAATCTCCAAGAAAAGAACAAAAAGATAATTAAAAATAGGGAAATATCATACATTGGCAAAACTCTTAAAAGATTAAAAAAACTTGATTTTCAAAAAAATTTCATATTACATATTCCAACAATTATCAAGGGAATTACACAAAAATCCTATGAATTCAGGGCTGGGGTTGTGGCTCAGTGGTAGAGCCCTTGCCTGGCATGTGTGAGGCACTGGGTTTAATTCTCAGCACCACATATAAATAAGTAAAATAAAGATCCATTGACAACTAAAATATATTTTTTTTAAAAATCCTATGAATTCAAGAAACAGAAGTTAAAATGAAACTGAAAACAGAATAATCCAAAGCAAACAGGTAACATAAAACAGCATGAACAGAGTTCACCAGAAGTAGCCCTTCTTGTATTAGGACTCCAAAGCTCAAGGGACAATGAGTGGGAAACAATCTAAAACTCATGACTATGAAATGACTTTTTCTAAAATTTCCCAAAGGAAATTCACCTTTCTCATTTTGCCTTTAAATCAGTTTATGAGACTTCAGAACAAATCAAGAGTAGAGAGCAGTAATGAATGACAGCGGTTAACTGAAAATCAGCAAGCACAAGACTACAAGCCATGTCACAGGAGGGTGGGCACAGAGCTCAGGGGCAAAGCGTACCACGAGGCCCCTGCAAGCACTCACGTGCCAGGATCCATCCAAAGAAATGCTACCAGCTGGGAGCCGGACATGATCCACTGCACAAACTAAGACTGGAGTACCTGGATATTTCCGCTTGAAGGAGGTCACACCCAGGTACTCGCTGACTTGCTCCTGAAGCATATAATATTCTCCGGTTTCGTCAGGCGGCCATTTGTACTCTATCAGATTTTCAGCTGGATAGTAACTGAAACTAAGCACAGAAACATGTTATGCCTTAAGTGTGCCTTCTACTAAATTTTAATCATCTTTATTTTTGAGGCCATTTAAAAACTATTTAAATACTTAAATTCTTGTTATAACTTGATTTCATGTTTATAAAAGAAAATTAGGAAACAATCATCTGGAATATCACATACATTTTCTGTAAGTCACAGGAGCTAACACTCACAAATGCTGGGGAAAAAGGCCTAAGAGACAAAGCAAGGCACAGCTATCAGCTCTGCATTCAGTCTTCCCGGCTTAACACTCACTACAAGTATTGCATCCACACAAGGTGTAATGTAAGCAATTTCTGACTCTGGTCTGCTGCTCAGTGAGCCACCAACAGCTGAGAAGGCAGAACCCTGAAGATCTATTTCTCAAAGTGGGGGACTAGGAACCAGGATTACCTGTTCTTATATAAACTTCATAAACCCAGAAGCAAGGAATGGACCTAGTTTGAAAGTGCCAGCACATTCTCTCAACCCTGCAAAGAGCGCAGAGTTCAGGATCTGGGCCAATCTGACTTCTACCTGAAGGGCAGGAAGGGAACACTGTTGATAGCATCTATCCATCTACACAGCAAATGAAGAAAACAGCGTTCCCAGAGCTGAGCTGAGCTGGGCGCCGGATGCCACTTGCAGCAGTGTGACGCTAAACCCCACCTCTTATCACATGTAGAGGGTAACTCAACATAGTCAGCAACTTAAACAGAAGAGCTCACTAGAGAACTCTGATTTGGCAATGGGTTCTTAGATATGACACCAAAAGCCCAGAAGCTGAGAGGGAAGTATTTGGGCATTATTCTAACAAGGGATTGATACCCAGGTTAAAAGGAAAAAAAAACAACTCCTGAAACTCAGCAACAAAAGTGACCCAAATAAAAAATGGACACAGAACACTTCTCCAAAGCTGAAAATGGCCTCTAAGCACATGAAAAGAGGCTCAACATCACTGGTCATTATGGAAATGCAAATCAACATCACAATAAGATTCTCACTTCACATTTTTTAGGAAAACCACTACTGAAAAGAAAAAGAGAATAAAAAAATTGCAATGATATGAAGAAACAGGAGACTGCATTGCTGGGAAGAATGCAGAGTGCTTCAGCCATCATGGGGAAGTTTGTACCATATGATCCAGCTATTGCTTGCACTCCCAGGCATATACCCCAAGTAACAGAAAACAGGGACTCTGTTTCCTTGTGTTCAGCACTACCCTCCCCAACCACAGGGTGGAAATGACCCAAAGGTCCACCAACGTATGATGACTAAACAAAATATGGTATATGCACACAAAATGAAATATTCTTCCAACTTACAAAAGAAACTGCGACGTATGCAACAAATGGATGAAGCTTGAAGACATGATGCTCAGTGAAAACATCAACACATGCAAGAACAAAAATTGCATGGTTCCACTTCCATGAGGTATCTAGGGCCCTCAAATTCACAGGGACAGAAAGCAAAAGGGCACCCAGGGACTAGAGGGAAGAAGGGGAGTTTCTGCTTGATTATGGGGTACTAAAAAAACATCTGGAAACGATGGTGTGACGGTCGTACACCATTGTAAATGTAATTAATGCCATTTATCTGTATGCTTAAGAAGAATTAAAATGATGAGTTTTATTTATTTAAATATTTCACCATAATTTTTAAGTGCATTCATCAGCAAACCAACTGTGGGGTCACATTATAAAATAGGAAGAAAATACCATTTTTTAATGACTGTTTTGCCAGAGCTGGAGCTGGGAGGAGAGAGTAAGAGAGCATTGATGCAAACAAGAAAAATGTCACAACAAACACTGAGCAGCGAAGTGACAGTACCCAAGGTCCTGGCTCGAAGTCTCGCAGCTTCTGGAGCTGTCTCCCGAGCCCATTCGCCTCCTTTTGGATGGTTGGGTCCCATCATTGGAATTATCTTCATTATCTTCCTATACATTTAAGTCAAAAATAACAACAAATAAGAGATTAAATAATAGACAAGAATAACTGTGTTTTCTTCCCAGGTTTGCAAAGAGTCTCGAGTGAAAGGCTTCCTAAGAACAACTAGTTATACAAATATTAACTTCCTATTGTAACTAAAAAGGACTAAGAATTGGGCATAAGCAAGACTTACAACAAAACTAAAACTTGATCTTCAAACCAAATAAAATAAGAAAGTTTTCCATTAATCTGTATCTCTAGCTCCACTTTCATTTCTTACCAACTGAGGTCAACTGATCCTTCACCCTGAAGCTGAAGCTAACCTCCTACTCAAGCCAGGGGCAAGGCTGTGGACCAGACCAGGTACAGCATTTAATTCAACTTAGAACTGGTTCATGACTACTCCAATCCACAGCCATAGGCACTTACATTCTTGTGAAAAGCAGAGGGCTAAAAATACATTATGAATCCTAACCACATTTTCTTTACATTGCAAAAATTTAGCAAAAATACATTCTAATAAGCATCATCAATCATTTAGTGATATACACATATCCAAAAAGGAGCTGCTTTCATATATTTTTAGTGCAATTCATTATTCGATAGTATCAAGGTGTTAAGTTCAACAATTCCATCAAGGGAATGAATGAGGTATCAGATGTTAGAAAAGTGATTTATTTACATATTAGCCAATATTTGAGGTCTAAAAATCAAGACTTTTTTCCCCCCAAAGTAATGTAGCTTCTAACAACTATTAAACACCACCATCCTCTTGTTACATCTTAACCTGAAAATCATCCTGCAAGAGAATATCAAAAGGCAGGACAGGCATATCAGAGAGACCACCGCCCTGAAGGGTTTCACTGGGCTCTGCCCTCTTTCCCCATGTGGCTGCTTTCTGTAAGCTCTCCAAGAAAGGAGGGCAATAGTGTGCTCCTATCATGTGTCTAGTGCAAGGGTTAAATGAGTTGACGTCTGGAAAGCACTGTAGCAAGGAGGAGCAAGTAAATGTCTGATAAATGTGACTTAAAAGTATGATGATGGTGATGATAAAGTCTCAAATGTCTCCAGTAGGCAGGAATTCACAAAGTTTCTTTTCCAAATAGTAAAATAAAGCAGTCTCTTCTTCAGTTCTCATAAAATAAGAATTCAGTTAAACAGCCTGAATAGTCCCTTGAAGATTCAAAACCAAGTACAACTGAAAGAGTCTAAAATCATTTTCCCAAAATGTATATTGATCGGCATCACAACTGCAATGCTTCACATTCAGTGATCCAGACAGATCCAGGCACTCAAGTCTTTGAGAACTTTTAAGGATTTAATCATCTTCTTTTTTGCTTGTTTCAGTTTTCGGGATTTTTTGTTGGTGGTGGTTTTGTGTATGTGGGTGGGTGTGTGTGTGTGTGTGTGTGTGTGTGTGTGTGTGAGAGAGAGAGAGAGAGAGAGAGAGAGAGAGAGAGAGAGAGAGATGTGATGCTGGGGATGGATTCCAGAACCTCCAAGAAGCTAAACTGGTGCTCTACCAAAAGCCACACTTCCAGTCCGTTTTTAAAGATTTTTACATCAATTTATTTATTTTCCTTTGTTGGACTAAAAAAATTTAGACACTCAAAAATAAACAAAAACGGAAAAGCTGAGGCTCAGCGGTAGAGCGCTAGTCTAGCATGTGGGAGGCCCTGGGTTCGAATCCTCAGCACCACATAAAAATAAATAAAATACAGGCATTGTGTCCAACTACCACTAAAAAATAAATATTTTTTAAAATAAGTAGATAAAAACAAAAACACAATGCAGAAACTTCAAAAAAAACTGAAACCATAATTTTACACACTGTACAGACTACTTTAACTGCACTTCTATGGGATCGAAGCACATACATAGCTGGCCTTCTTGCAGACAGACCCTGCAGCGTCTCTCTCTGTATCCCAGAGTGGGGTCAAACTTCAGGAACCTATCTGAAGGCAGGACACTGGGAAGGAGGAGTGTTGAAAAGCATCCTGAGTGTAGAGTGAGACATTTGCATGGCAGAGTTCATGGGTGGTCTCCACCTTTGGATCCAGTGAGCTCCTCTCATCAAACCCTTCAGGTGACACGCCAGAGGCAGAGGCGCGCTCCGGGGGCGCTGGCCGAGCGCCAGAGGGTCCGGCGACCTCGGATCCTCCTTCAGGGCCGTGATCCTGTAGCCTGGAGGGTCCCAGGACGGTGCAGGGACCTCTCGGACCAGGCGGGCGTCTCGGCGGAGAGCTGGTCCCCGGGCAGCGGAGGCGCCA
>NW_025999983.1:526571-567348 GCF_001458135.2 Marmota marmota marmota | reverse complement strand
AGGTCGCCCCAGGCGGCACCCGGAGGACGCCTTGCTTGGTTCCTCCCCGCCCCAGCGTCCGCGCCGCGGGACCGTAGCTGGCGTCGCCACGGAGGGCACCTCAGGGGTAGCCGGGGGCGTGCGGAGAGGACGGGAGCCAGGGTCCGCCCTAGTCCACCTGGATCTCGGCGCTGCGGTTAGGCGCAGGCACACAGCGGTGCAGAAGGATGTGCCAGAGCTGGGGCGGCAATGAACCCCGTCCTGCCTGGGGGCCCATCCCCAATCCTGCGAGGAACTCTGTGTCCACGGGCCTCCTAGGGCTCCATCCCCAGTCGTGTGAGGCCCACTGGATCCCCTCCCCCCATCATGCAAGGCCCTCTGGATCCCCTGGCCTGAGGGGACTCCATCCTTGGGCCTGTGTGTGGCTACCGAAGAGGCCGAGAGCCAGAGCGCAGCGCCTGCTCTCCTGGGAGCCGCTCACAGATGGCCTACCACGTCCAAAAGAAGGCGCAGACCCCCAGCTCTTCGCAGAGATACAGCTAGCCTCAGCCTGTCCTTTCCTGCCTTTCCCACTTGCATGCTGTGGGAGATGGCCTTGCCCACAGTTGATAACCCTTAAACTTCATTCCAGTTGGTGTGTGCTTTCTTACAGACCAGCTTCCGATTCTACAAAGAACGCACCTGAGAAAATAGCCAGAAGTCCATGGAAGAAGGATGGAGTCAAAACTGCTCTGTCCGAGAGTGTGTAGATCCTGCTCAAAGAAACCTGCCACAAAGAAAGGGCATCTTTCCCCAAAGTTCTCCTCATTGACCAGGAGGAACCTCTGTTAGATTCTCTGGATAAATTCATAGTTTAAAAAAAAAAAATGTATTCAGTTATTTGGTTCTACTCTTTCCCTAGATCAAATATGAATTGAAAACATATCATTACAAGTCAATGAATACTGATTCACCTTGCAAAACAAAGTATGAAGGAAACACCATAAGGATTAGATCCCTGCTGCCTGCCTCCCCCACCTGGGGCAGTTTCCCCTCCAAAGAGAATGATACAAACATATAATTGTATGTACAGGCAGCTTAGATAGGAGAAAACTTACAACTAGGAAAAAGTAAAGGTTGGGGTGGGGAGAGGATGGCAGTGGCAAATGCCTGTAATCCCAGAAGCTGAGGCAGGAGGCTGCAGAGTTCGAAGCCACCCTCAGCAATTTAGGGGGGCTCCAAGCAACTCAGTGAGATCCTGTCTCAAAATAAAGAAGAGCTGGGGATGCTGCTCAGTGGTTAAGTGCCCCTGAGTTCAATCCTTGGTACAAAAAAACAAACCAAACCATCAGGGTTGACATAGAATTTGAAATGTGTCTCACAACTCATTTATTGTCTGTGAAGTCAGAGGTAAATGATTTTACCTCTCGGGCCCTCCATTGACTCACTGTAGAATGAGGATAATAATGTCCAACTATTTCACAAAAAAATTTTTTCATGGCCTACCAACTATGAACTAAGAACTATGTTAGGTGCTGGGGATGGAAGTTATCATTCATTCACCGAATAATGCCTTACTTTTACTAAATGAAGCTCTGAGTTAGAAACTGGAAATACAGTAATGGAGGGGAAAAACAGAAAACTGTATGAGGTCACATGGAAGATATAGCTAGAGGTGAGGAAGAAACCCAAGTAACGTGGGGAAGGAGAAGGAAGATAGCAAACCTTCCAGGTACTGGAAGCCCTAGAAGTGTTTCAGAAAGAAGGACTGGTCAACCATGTCAATCACAAAGTTGAGCACAATGAGGACAAAGTAACGTCCACTGTGGTTGACGACTTGGAACTAAGCAAACTGGACTTCAGTAGACTTGTGGTTTCAGAAACTAGATTGAATAGGCTTGAGCAATAGAAGGCTAGAAACTGGAGCCAGAAAAAAGACAAGTCTGAAAGTCTGTAAAAAGGTATCAGAGAAAGGGTGGCTGGTGAGGTGCTGCATGTTTGCATGCTGCCAAGAAATCCCAGCACAGGTGGGGAAAGCCTGATGTCACAGAGAGGGGAGATGCTAAAGAGGTGTGGGTGCACTTCCTCCCACCCACAGGGAAGACAGCATCCAGCTGCAGGGCTCTCTATGGATCTGGTGGCGGGAAAAGTGAAGGATTTTACTTTCCTTAATGAAATACAAAGTGAGACCTTAGCTGAAAGTGAATAAAAGAAAGGAATACAGAGGGTTTGAGGGGAAAAAAAGTTGGGGGGGGGGGCTGGGGTTGTGCCCATCTCCAACTTAAAAAAAAAAAGAAAAAAAAGTGTCAGAGCGAAGGGGCAGGAAAGAACTGTCAATAGGGTACCATGTGGGGTTTGCCTACTGAAGCTGGTATAGAGTGAGACTAGTCTGGTTTTGGGGTGTTCTCAGTCTACTTTAGCTGCCTGGATAATGATAATGGGGTTCATTCAGGAACAGTTCTCCCAGGTAAAGAAGAGGAGCAAAGGAATGTGGGGAGTTTTTACAGGATTGATTATAATGATGGGCTACTATGATTGGATCTGGAACAACCCCCCAAACCTTGAAAGTATGATCCCCAATGAAGCAAAGTGCAGAGGCAGGGCTTTTAGGCAACAACGGGGCCTCTCCTCATCAGTGGACTGATCCAGCAAAACAAAAGAAAGCCTCTCCCACCATTTCTTCGTGGCAGTGAGCCCAACAGGCTTTCTTAGTTCAGATTATAACTGTCAGAATCCTGCTTGTGAGCACAGACATTCAGCCTGCTTCCCTCCAGCGCGCTCTGTGCTTCCCACAGGAGGAGTCCCCACGGTACAGGGCACCACTTTCTCACACTGTTCCGTCCTCCCAAGTTGTCCTCCAGCCCAGGCCAAGGAGGGAACCATCCCTGGTGGTGTCACAGGAAGGTGATAACGTCCCACCAAGTCAGACAGCTGAGCAGGAAGAGGAAAGAACTGGATCCTTGATTGAATGGCTTGGGAAATAAAATGTTTCTATTTCTTCAATTATGTTAGGTTTTTCAGTTCTGGTATCTAAAAATAGCTTAACAGACAAAGGATGGAAGCACCACATGTTTGTAAGCATTCTGATTGGGGAGGGAAACTATTAGTTGGTGAAAAACTAATTGCATTAACACTTTCTTTCCAACTTGGTTTTCCTTTCAAAAGAACAAATACAAAATATTAAAAAATCATCAAAGCAAAGCTGCCCTTACAAGTTTCCAAAATGTGTCTTGATATCTACTTCATTAGACGTTTTACAAGACTGCATCTTAATTTCTTTTAAAAAACTAGTAAATGAATATTTCCCTATGCACCTACACCCACCTCTTATACTACTTTGGGGTAATATAATGTTAATAAATATAACCAGTAAGCACAAGTGTAAATGTCTAGCTTTTGCATGTTTGTCATTAAAAGAAAACAATTAAGCTTCAATTGAAGAAAGAATGTAGCTGATCAGAACTATGAGGATCACCAATGTACACATTTCATTTATTCTTGAAAAGTTGGAGAATACTGTTTTTTTGTACATGTAAGGAGCTATTCACAATAAAGAGCAAATACCAAGGCCAATGCCACATAAGACTCCGTCTCGTGTTTCGCTTCTACCCAGCTGTCCCAAGCAACATCCCAGATCCATCTGCTGGCAATCTGCGAGAGAAATTTTTTTAAAAGACCAATTTGAGCATATTAAGAAGTCATTTTAAAATCCACACTAGTTTGTTTTTTTTTTTTTTTTTTTTTTTAATAGTGCACCTACAACTCAGAAGGCTGTATCTCCCTCTCATGAAGAGACCCAGAGTGGTGCTGCTCAGTCCCCTTTCTCCTCTCTGAAGGCTGGCAGTCTGGTGCAGTGTGTCCTGGGGCAGGGTCAGAAGCCCTAAGTGGGGACCCAGCAGCTCTGTATGTAGCCTACTCCACTGTAGTACAGACCACGGTAAGGAATCCTACTTTCCACTCTTAGAAGAATTTCATCCAAAGCCTGTTAGGACCCTGCCTTGGAGAAGCAGCAACAGGCAACTGATACCATCAGGCAGGCACCCCCTGGAATCCCAGTTTCTCTCTGTTTTCAAAGCCTCACATGTAGCGCCGTAGCCTGCTTCTCGGTAATGGATCTAAAATGGCCATAAATTCTTCGTCGACTCTATTTCTTCACCCCTTGAGTATGAGTTGGCCTTGTTATCTGCTGTGAACAAAATGTGGCCTTGTGTGACTCCCCCGAGGTCTCACTCTCTGCTCTCACCCTCCTGGAGAGCCAGATAGGAAACCTGCTCCATCCCCTGAAGATGGTCACTCTCATCTGGGGAGCCTAGGTTCCCCCGTCAGCAGCAGCCATCACACGTGCTGAGATGTGAGAGGGCTCTGGGACTTCCAGGCCCAGTAGAGTCACCAGAGACCTGCAGCTGGTTCAGGCTGAGCTGCCCCATGGTTCAGTGAACAGTTGCCGATTGTGTCAAACTCTTAAATCCCGGGCAGGTTCTTGTCCCCTCATCACACTGCTCTCCACAAGCTGAAGCAGGCCAAGGTCATCCTGCCTCGGCTCCAAGTGCCCTCAGCTTGGACTGTTCCCAGGGGTCTCTGGCACAGCTTGTCCCCCTCCTCATCTGGACACCAGAGGACCTTCCCTTCCCTAGGCAATCCCAAGCAGCCCTCTGGTACCCTCATTTCACCCCACCACAACTCTCCCTAGGTACTCCACACCATCTAGACCTTCCTGTTGCTTCACCATGTGTGCTGGGTGCTGTCTGTGGCAGAACTTCCCTGGGGAGCCAGGACTGCCTCTGTTGCTGGCTCTGCATGGCCAGCACCTTCACCTGCCCACATCCTTCTTGTGCTTCAGAATGCAGTTCCGTCCCCCATGAAGCCTCTGCAGATGGTGCAGAAACACAGGTTTTCACCCCTTTTCTCACCAGCTCCTGCACATTCACAACCAGTTCCCCGGAGGCTTGGACTTGCTAGGCCTAGTGGTCTATCATCATGATGATACGCACAGCCTTGCTCCAGCTGGCATCTGTCCTGAGCCTGCGGTGCTGCAGCCCCAGGGCCACCTTGGACCTGGAGCCCAGGCTCCTGCAGTGCTTGCTGTACCCAGGGCACTGCTTCCTGAGACTCTAAACTGGAACACTTCATTTCCCTGACTGGAGAAAAGCTCCTGGGAACTCCTGGCCCATGTCTTATAATTCTTTGTATTTTCCTCAGTACCCAACATACATTAGTACCTCAAGTAAATTTACTGGTTAATTAACTTAAATGATATTAAGCTGGTATGATTGAGACACAGGGTAACTCTGCAATTTAATAAATCATCAATAGAAAATGTTACATCTAGGTTAGTACTTTTCACATAATTCACAGTAAAATAAAGCATATTTAACAAAAGGATCCTTGCATTGAAGAGGCACCTCAGGACCCTGAAGTGTTTGGGGATCATCACTGTGAACACCAGACCCTCGGGAGGGGACACCTCACAGTTCTAAAGGCAGGTGCAGGGTCTGTGGGTACTTACGTTTATTGCTTGACCGGTCTTTTGAATAAATAATACTTTTATAATGAACTTATAACGGTGATACCCAAATTCTTTGACTGCTGATAGTATTCGGTCTGACAATTCAAGTGACAAATGAGAGAAGAGTTTATCATCATATTTGACATCTTTAAGATGTTCCTTTAAAAAATTAAGAAAAATACTTTAATTTTCAGAACAAATATTTTTGAATAAAAAAGTATAAAACATGCATCTAAATAACACGTTAAAATAAACATATTTGAGACAAAATAAGATTAAATAAATGTTACACTTACCAATTTATTTCAATAACAGTTTTGAAAAATTATTTTGATCTTCTAAATTATATTCGATTGCTCTTCATTATCAACACTTAAGGTGTAAGTCGGTGTTTACTAGACTCTGTCAAACAGTTATGAGGGAGACTCAAGGGGAATTTTTAAAGGTTTCTGGAAGTTCATAGGTGAAGAAAAGACACCTTTTGTAATTCGTATGTTGTTAAGATCTAGCTTTGAGACCAGAGCCTGCCTTGTGTGACTCCATCTTTCCCTGTCTCCTCAAACTAAAACCTACACTTCCTCCCCACCCCCTGTGGCCTCTCACACCTGGGGAAGTGCAAAGGCATGGAAGGTTTCTACTCGTGCTGGTTAACAGGTTGGTTATGACCTGGAGGAAGCGAGCTGCAGCAGTACTCATCCTGTCCCTCGTGGACGGAACTGGACCACCTAACCACACCTGGAGGTGACTCCCTGGGCTCTGATCATGACACATGGACTGCCACCAGCCACTTCCACAGGATGTGAAACCAAATAAATGTGTCTCTTTGTCTCCCTCCTCCCTCCTTTCTTTCCTTCTCTCCTAGAAGTCTTCGGGGTTTGGAACTGGGGTTTTGACACTGTTTTCCCTTGGGGACTGGCTGTGGCTCCAGCTTCCCAATGCTGGTCTGGGGAGAAACTTGCCCCACCCCAGGTGCTGACTGGGACCTGGATCTCCAGGCTGGTCCGGTCAGGGTGTGGCTTCTCTAAACTGGCGGCCTGGGGCCACACACAAGCAGAGAAAGTGGTACTTGACAAGGCTGTTCCCCTAGTGTTTCCTTTCCTTTTCTTTTTCCTTTTCTTTTTTCACTCTCCTGTTGTTGTTGCTGTTTGTTTCTGTTCCCCACCCCCTTGATGCTGGTGATAGTAACAGACAGACTTGAGCCCTGGGAGCAGGAAGCAGCCGCCTGTGCTGACCCCCACATGCTTTCTTTAAAAAGCAGTTTACCTGCAGCACTGCCTGGCCTAAGTCAATAGGCTGCATTGCATTCCTGAGCAAACAATCGTTATCTGCAGGAGAAACACAGGTCTGAAACGTTGACAAGAAGAACACAAGTTACAATGGGGGTGATGGGGGGCCGAATACTGTGACCCTTACACAGACCAAGTCCCAGAACTTGGGAGATAAGGATAATTCCCTCAAACCGTAAAATCTATAAGAACAGTTTCCTACTAGAATTGGTCAGCATGATCCAAAGTGCCCTAGAGTTGTCCTGAATATCTACCATGCCCAGTGGGGACTTGGAAGTCGGATATTGTCCTATTGTCAGCGGGAGGTGGACTGGGAGAAACTCTGGAAACTGCTCTGGGACCCCCAACAAAGCTGGAGGGCAGGAGGGGTACACCATCCTTCTCCTCTCTGAGGAGACCCATTCTCTCCCTTCCAAGTGTCCCCTTGCCCTTTCTCTTATCCCTACAAAACACGTGTGCCTGCAACTCTGAGCAGCATGTCTGAGATTCCTCTGGTGTTATGGCAAGAACCACGAGAAAGGACATTGTGGCCAGCTCAGCTCTGACGACCATCACCCTGTGACATCTGCAATGGAGCACCAGGCCCTGGTGTGCCTGCAGGCACGCTGCCACTGAGGAGGTCCCAGGGCCTCTGTTATCTGCAACAGTGAAGTTAGGCATGTCTGCCTTTGGGAGCCACCACATCCAACTCACATACTCACAAGAATTGTCTGCAACTGTAAACACATGAATTGGCAATTAAACCCTAAACACCTTATTTTAAGAACTCTGGGGATTGACTAGAAAATAGATTTCTTAAACCCAAGGGATTATCCTAGCTGCATCCAAAATTCCCCACATTTCCCTTCTGTTAACCCGCCCCTCCCCCCCACGCACACACCTTAGAGGCCCCCCGTGCTGGAACACTGTCTCTCTCCTTTTGCAGTCAGTCTCTCTCAGGCTGTGGCCCCGTAGCCAGCCGACCAAGCATGCTACCTGTACTTAGTCAGATGCTTCCTCATACCCATCTGTGAGCTTGCCTAGAGAGCTCCATGCAAGCCTCAAACACCTTCCATATAAAGTGAATAGGTAATGGAGTAAGCTTTCCCTGTCCCCAAGTCCACAGGACTGCCTTCTCTGTCTTCCTACCACTGAGCTGTTCCCCTGACCTGAGTTTATGTAAACCAAGATCTAATCTAAATTCACGCATTATTTTCATAGGTACTTTTATAGATGATAGCTTCAATTGCCTGGCAAACTTTCTTAAGCCACCTTAATTTACATAAGCAAGAAGAAATTCTAGACAAGTTGCCACTATTCCTAATATCATATAGTCAAAAAATATGGTGGGACTGGCAATTCTAGAACAAAGGTAGATAGGAAGTGATGCATAAGCCGTGTCCACCCGACCAACAGTGCAGACAGAATATTGCCCTCTCACTGCCACCTGCTCCCACCTGGCCCTTCCAGAGGACACTGCAGGTCAGAACCAGATAAGCAGATGGGATCCCTAGCACCAGAGTCCCAAAGAATAAAATCCCTAAAAGTCTAAATTCCCCAAAGAGCAAAATCCCAAAAATCACAATCCTGAAAGAATAAAATCCCAAATGTTGAAATTCTGAAAGCACAAATCCCCAAACCCACAATTCCCACTAGAAAACAAAACAAAACAAACACAAAAACAAGCCAACATAGGCTAAGGGAAGCAGGGGCCAGGGGCCGTGTGCTACCTCACCCTGTCCCTTCACTCACAGCACGAGACCTGCCTTCAAAACCAACTGTCCTCAGGGCCTGAGACAGCAAGCACAAGACCCTGCATCCAGGTGCTGCAGACACACAGTCCCGCAGCCTGCAGAACGCACAGAGTGGCCAGGACTCTTGGTCAGGCACTTGGCTATCAGAGACAGGTTCCCATCTTTACCATGTCATCTAACAGGGAAACTGGAGCTGGCTTCATGTTGGTACTTTCACAACTGTCCCCACTGTTTTTTTGGTTTTTATCAAATACATAAAATTCATTCCACTCTTGGATCCAAATTCTGAAACTCATCTGCTCTGTATATATGAATGCTGGAGTAAGTGAAGCACTTCCCTCCGGATGAGTGAACTGGTCATGTGGCATGGCCATGATAAAAACTCCAGTTTAAAAATACCACTTTTCACTGCAGGGTCATCGTCACCACATAATCCTTGCACTGTTTTTGTTTTCAATCCAAAAATTGGTCTATAGCCTTTTATTTCCTAATCATGGCATGACACCATTCTGCTCCTAATGCTGCTGAGAAGGTGCACCGAGCAGCAAGTGTTCAACAGTGGCAGGTGGACATCTGCCTTCGGTGCACTGCCAGCAAGGTGCCCTTAGAGTGCTGCAGTGTGTGCATGGGTCTTACGTGAGGGGTCCTAAGGCAACCGCCACAGGGGCACAGAATCTCCAAGCACAGGAGAGTAAACTGGGAAAGTCCATACTTCACAACACTGCAGTACATTTTTTCAAAAGCAATACTTCAATTATAATGCTCAAATCAATAACTAATGTGTTAATATTTTTTCCTCAAACTGGAAAAATGTTTGCTAAACTGTCAAGAAGAAAAGATGTGACTCTGTTTGTACTTAACACATATTCACAAGTATTCCTTGCATCCTTATCTTGCACTAAAGATACTTTTATAATTTTTAAGTAATAGCTGCAATTTGGTAATATAATTTTTAAGTAATAGCTGTTTTTAAGACTAACCTTTAATGATGGTCACACTCCAATTTTTTGCAAGAAAAAAAAAGAAAAGGGGGGCTGGGGCAGTAGCTCAGTGGCAGAGCACTGGCCTTGCATGTGTGAGGCACTGGGTTCAATCCTTAGCACCACATTAAAAAATATAAAAATAAAAATAAATAAAGTCATTCTGCTCATGTACTACTACAAAAACAATTTTTTAAAAAGGCGGGGGTGGGGGAGCGGGCTGGGGTTGTGGCTCAGTGGTAGAGTGCTCGCCTAGCATGTGCGAGGCCCTGGGTTCAATTCTCAGCACCACATAAAAATAAATAAAATAAAGGTTTTGTGTCTAACTACAATTGAAGAATAAATATTTTTTTAAAAAAAGAAAAAGAAAAAAAAACAGGCATAAAATCTGTGATGATTATGAGGTGAAATAGTGTTGGGCTGAGGTAGAGAGCTTTTCTAGCAAGTAGTGCAAAAAAACCCAAATAAATAAAAATTAAATTAAAAAATACCAACTGTCTGCACAGGCATTCCTTTCAGCTGATGGCTTTCCAGGAGCTTTTAAGAATGAATTAAAGTCACATTGCCCAAAGACACTGGTAGTTACTGACTGCTTCAAAAACAAGTAGGACGGCGGGGCTGGGGCTCAGTGGTGGAGCACTTCCGTCCTCAGCACTGCATATAAATAAAGAAAAGACCCATTGACAATGCCCAGTGGGTGATCTGTGTGAGTGCCCTGGCATGGACCTCCATGTCCTCACAACAACCAAGAAGCCTGGCACAGAAATGGAGAACTCAACAGGGAGGGCTCCTGGCAGTGTACGTCGGTCGTGGAGGAGTGTGCAGAAGAGCAGCACCAACAGAACAACACGAGGAACTAGAGCCAATGGTGGCTCGAGGACCTCCTCTCAAGGACCATCTACTCGGGGACACACTTTTTGGATATGTCAGTGCGGGGAGCCATCTGTGAAAAACACAGGAGGATCTTCTCTCCACAGGAAGCCAGGGAGATTTTAGGTTTAGCTTTTGGAACAATCCTTAATAGATTGCCCAAGGCACATGACCTTTATCTTCACTTTGTTAGGAAGATTCTCATGGTCACTCAGGAGATGGGCGTAACCCGTTGGGAAATGGACAGCTGAAATGGACATATGAAAAAATGCTCATCATCTCTAGCAATCAGAGAAATGCAAATCAAAAACACTCTAACGTATCATCTCACTCCAGTCAGAATGGCAGCTATTAAGAATATAAACAACAATAAGTGTTGGTGAGGATGTGGGGGGAAAGGCACACTCATACACTGCTGGTGGGACTGCAAATTGGTGCAGCCAATTTGGAAAGCAGTATGGAGGTTCCTTGGAAAACTGGGAATGGAACCACCATTTGACCCAGCTATCCCACTCCTCAGTCTATACCCAAAGGCCTTAAAAACAGCATACTACAGGGACACAGCCACATCAATGTTTATAGCAGCACAATTCACAATAGCTAAACTGTGGAGCCAGCTTAGATCCCTTCAGTGGATGAATGCATAAAAAAAAAAATGAGGCATATATACACAATGGAATTTTACTCAGCAATAAAAGAGAATAAAATCATGGCATTTACAGGTAAATGGATGACGTTAGAGAAGATAATGCTAAGTGAAGTTAGCCAATCCCAAAAAGCAAATACCGAATGTTTTCTCTGATATAAGGAGGCTGACCCATAGTGGGGTAGGGAGGGAGAGCATGGGAGGAATAGATGAATTCTAGATAGGGCAGAGGGGTGGGAGGGAAAGGGAGGGGGCAGGGGACTAGCAAGGATGGTGGAATGTGATGGACATCATTATGCAAAGTACATGTATGAAGACTTAATTGGGTGTCAACATACTTTATATATATACAAATAGAGATACAAAAATTGTGGTATATATGTGTACTAAGAATAGTAATGCAAAAAAAAAAAAAGAATAGCGTTACCCTAGATTAGGTAGAGGGAAGTGAAAGGAGGGGAAGGCAAGGGATGTGGGGATAAGAAAGATAGTAGAATGAAACAGACATTATTACTTTAGGTATGTATGTGACTGTATGACCAATGTGATTCCACAATATGTATAATCAGAAAAATGAGAAATTATATCCCATCTATGTATGATATATCAAAGTATCTAAGTGCATTCTACTGTCATGTATAACTAATTAAAACAAACAAAAAAATTTAAAAAAAGAAAGAAAAAAAGGAGCTGCCCCTTTCTCTACAGCCAGAAAACAAAGAAAGAGTTCCTCCCATCAGGGACAAAACATAAACCCCACAGGCACGCCCCAGTGGCCTACTTCCTGCAACCACACCTTACCTGCCTTCAGTTGCCATTCATGGAACCCCTATCAGGGTTATTAGGTTATAGATATATTATATTAGGTTATATACATATGTATATAGATATACATATTAGGTTACAGACCTCATAACCTAATCGTCTCACCTCTGAACATTCTTGCACAGTCTTACATGTGAGCTTTTGGGGGACACCTCATATCTAAACCATAATAGCCTCCAAGCAAACTTTCTAAAACCAAAAAAAAAAAAAAAAGATTAGTTTATTCCTTTATTAGGAAAGATAGTGAGAGGAATCCTTTTCACCTGAAAAAGGTAGCTTTTAGATACTCAAACTAGTGTAAACACTATTGGTATTAGTAATAATATTAAGTCACAAAATCGAAGAATCTTGTTTTAGGCCAACCTGCATTTCATTTTTGGGGTAGGGTTATTGGGGTTTTTTTTTGTAGAGTGCATTTTGACATTCTGTATATACATGGACACAGGAAAGCCATGTCTGATCCATTCTATTGTCCTTCCTATTCTCATCCCCCTCCCTTCCTTTCATTCCCCTTTTGTCTAATCCGTGAACTTCTATCCCCCGCCTTATTTTGTGTTAGCATCCACATACCAGAGAGAACATTCAGCTTTTGACTTTTGGGGGATTGGCTTATTTCACTTAGATTGATAATCTCCAGTTCCATATTTACCAGAAAATGCCATACTTTCATTCTTCTTTATGACTGAGTAATATTTCATTGCGTATATGTATCACATTTTCTCTATCCATTCATCGGTTGAAGCACACCTAGGCTGGTTTGGTAGCTTAGCTATTGTAAATTGAGCTGCTATAAACATTGATGTAGTCTAGTCCATTTACCAAGTGACACACAAAGCCACCAATTTGTAGTGGGGTCCAGACCAAAAATGGCTCTGCACTAGGTCCAGGCTTTTGCAAGATGTTTGGCCACTTGGCCCATATAATCCAGCAGGTCCAGTGTAGGCCCCGGAGGAGAATTGTATCACAGGCCTTTAGGAATTTGGAACAAGCCCTTGCCATCATCTGCAGCTAACTAATCTCCTTGTTTTGCTACTGGGCCTTTTGGAGAGAATGAATACTTGATCGTGGCCCACCACATTGCCATGCAATCTGCCCATCATGAACCACAAGCCAATGAGCCACTAGCAAAATTTCGGATTCCTGTATGCACAACCTCATGTTTCACTAGTCTAAAGGTCTCAGTTCCAGAAGAACAAATGCTTTCACCAGGAGACATAAGCATGATTCCGTTAGATTGGAAGCTATGAACTGGAAGGTATGCTGCTTGAACACTTTGGGCTCTTCATGCCTCTGGGTGAACAGGCAAAGATGGAGGAGCTACGGTATCGACTGGGGTGATTGATCCTAAACTGCAGAGGGAACAGCCCCTCTACAACAGAGGAAAGGGGAATATGTCTGGAATACAGGAGACACTTCAGTGTGTGGTAGTCGAACTGGTGTCCTGTGATCAGGTCCATGGAGAACTCTAACAGCACAATTCACACAGAACTGAACATGGCCCAGATTCCTCAGGAATGAAGGCTTGGGTAACTCTGCCAGGTGAAGAACCAGGGCCAGCTGAGGGGCCTGCTGAAGGCAGGGGTAACAAGTGGAGGCAGAAGGTAGCTATGAACACCAGCTATCACCACGCACCAGTTACAGAGCTAAGCCCCTAACTGCCATGAGCACTTCCCCCTTCCTGAATGTGTGTGGACAGACATTAACAAGAAGTGTATTTATTTTCTTTCCTGTCACATACCCTTGTCATGTAACATGGAATACACTGACTCTCATTAGTATGAAATTATTGCTGATTTTACATCATAGTATTTAAGTTACAGGATAAGAAAAGTGTGAACCCCACTCAAGAACCTTATCTCCTATTCTGGGGAAGAAATCATTGGATGTTCAGTTGTATACAGGTTCTTTGTATCACATTAGGTAGTTTTGACACTGTGATCATCTCTGGATAGGCTTTGTTTTAAGGAGATTTGTACGGATGCTCACTTGACAAGTAGACTTGTGTTTTAGGTGTCCACTCGACTGGGCTAAGCTCCAACGCTGTTAAGTTATGTCTGGTTGTGTCTGTAAGGAAGCTTCCAGAGACTGCAAACTCATGTATTAATTGACTGAATAAATAAGATGACTCTCACCAATGTGAGTGAGTGTCGTCCTCTGTTTAGGGCTGAACAAGGTGAGGGAGGGAGGAAGGCTGACTTCTCTCTGCCTGAGCTGGACACTGCTGCTCCAGGTTCTGGGACTGGGACTGGGAGTCGGGCCATCAGCTCCTCTGGCTCTCAGGCCATTGGATTCAAACTGAAGTACGCCACCAGGTTCCCTGGTTCTGCAGCTTCCACTCAGCAGAGTTGGGACCTTTGGACCTCTGTAGCTCCATGAGCTAATTCCCATAATAAATTCACACACACACACACACACACACACACACACACACACACAGTTTTTCTGGAAAATCCTAATAAAATACTACTATTGTATATATCTATCAACTTATCCTTATTTGATTATTTTGTGGTGCTGGGGATTGAACCAAGGGCATACCGGGCAAGTGTTCTTTGACTAAACTACACCTACCCCCAACCTACCATTAATATTTGCTGGACTTTGGTTTCTACTGAATGAGCTTGGAACTTCTTCAGTGGCTCCATTCTATATGAATTAGCAAACTTTAATTTTG
This sequence comes from Marmota marmota marmota, assembly GCF_001458135.2. Taxonomy (NCBI): domain Eukaryota; kingdom Metazoa; phylum Chordata; class Mammalia; order Rodentia; family Sciuridae; genus Marmota; species Marmota marmota. Next base: position 552,870 of record NW_025999983.1, on the reverse strand, counting down.
CCAGGGCACTCTTCCATTCTTTACCTATATCAGCGATAGAGGCATCAAACGGCGGTTCCACATATTGAACATCATGAAAAGAATCTCTTAGTCTTTCTCTTAAGATCTGGGCATACTGAAGTGGGGAGAGATGGGAGGAAGAGATAAATTAATTTTTAAATTGTCAAGTGCAATTTCAGATTGAATAACCCTGATACAGTGGGATAGGCATGACACAGAGCTTGGTATGGTCTGGATATGAGGGAATCCCTCAGAAACGTTCGTCTGAGACAATTCATAAATGCTCAGAAGTAAAATGACCAGGAGACCTATATCCTAGTTAGTGGAGAATCGATCTGATGGGTCAATAATTTGAAAGGACTGCTGTACTGGTGAGAGCTGTAGGCAGCAGGGTGTGGCTGGGGGATGTGGGCCACTGGGCTTGTGCCTTTGGGGTTCATATTTTGTCCCTGGTGAGTCACTTTCGGCTTCCTGGCTTCCCTGAACTGAACACTTTCCTCTGCTTTGCACTCCCACCATGGTATTCTGCCTCAGCCTGGGACCAAAGCTATGGAGTTGGTCAACCATGGGGTGAACCTCTGAAACTGTGAGACAAAGCCAACTTCGCCTTCTCTAGGTCATTCTTGTCAGATATCTTGGTCATGACAACACAAAGCTACCTCACATGGAAACTGGTACTGAGCAATGAGGTTGTTGCATGTGTTTCGAAGCCTTTGGAACCAGTTTTCAGGAGGAGGTTGGAAAAGTTTGGAGATGCAGGCAGGAGAAGCCCTAGAATTTTCTAAGCAGAGCTTAACGAGTGATTCTGGTGGGACTCAGAAAAGCAGAATGCTGAGAGACAATGCAGACAGTGAAGACTGTGTTCTTGACGTTTGAGAGGCTCAGGAAGTATTGAAAACTGAGGCCATTCCTGTCACATTCTGGCCAACTGGTGTACATTTTTGTCCTGAGACTTCCTGTGAGGCTGAGTTTAAAGGTGACGGACTGACCAATCTGGAGGGGAATTTCAAGGCAGCATATCATTCGGGCACTGGCATGGGTATCACTCTGGCTTATTATCCCAGTTACTCTAAGAATTTGGAGCAGAAAGCAGAGGAGAGAGATTTTTTAAAATTGCAATTTGGCCAGAAAAGAGCATATAAAACTGGAGCCACAGAAGTTGTGGTGGCTGATGAGATGACCACCACTAGAGACAAGTACTTCGCACAGAGACAACAGAGAAGGTGTCTTGGGAATATCTCAGGAATTGGCAAGACCACACCAACGGTAGGCTCAAGAACATGAAAATGAAGACTTCTTTGAGAAGAGAGCCTGGGGGCACCCTGCTCACATAGGGGTGCCTAAGAAGCTGTTTTCCCGGGAGAACAGCTTAGCCACTCAGGCACTTAGAAGCCACAGCTGTCATGGTCCAAGAGGGCAAGGCTACTGCTTGAGTTGGGAGTAGATGTTGGTATCATCATATGGTGCTGGTTCTGCAGGAGTGCAGGGTCGTAGAGAGTGGAACAGGGTCAGGTTCCCTGCAGGCAGCCCCTGAGAGGGTGATGTGTGAAGATGCAGAAAGAAAACGGAAGGTACAGTGGCTTCTACTGGGATCAAGAGACGCCCATAACATGGAATGACTATTGAGGAATGACACTGGCCACAGACAGAGCCTGTCTAAGAGAGACACCGTGTGGGCCGCACCTGGCAGGACCAAAGGGGTGGGGCTGCCCAAATCCTTTAGATGGGACATATACCACCATGTGCCCTAGATGCCAGACATGGTATCTGGGTTTCAGTACTGACTTGGTCCCATTCTTCCTGTCCCTGTTCCTTCATTTTGAAATGGGAATGTTTACTCTGTGACAGCATGGAGTGGATCTATGTAACTTGCTTTTGAGTTTTACATGAATTCACAGTCAAGAATATACCTTGAGTCTCAGGAGACTTTGGACTTGGACTTTTGGGCAATGCTGGAACTATTTAGACTATGGGGCTCTTGGAAATGGACGAAATGTGTTTCGCATTATGTGATGGGCATGGGCTTTGGGAGGATAGGGTGGAATATTATGGTGTGGATCTGAAGAATCCCCTGAGAGTTTATGATTAGATTATGAGAGTTGTAAACTCATCGGTGGATTAATTCATTTGATGATAATTAATTATTTAATCTGAATAATTTAATCTGATTTGATGGACTGATGATAACTTGGGGGATAACTGTAGGCAGGTAGGGTGTGGCTGGAGGAAATAGGTCACTAGGGGGAAACTCTTGGGATTCATATATTGTCCCTGTGCCTTCACCTCTCCTCTCTGTACTTTCTGACTGCCCTCAGTGGAGCATCTCTGCCATGTCCTTCTGTCACCATGTTCTGCCTTATCTTGGGCCCAGAGCTGAAGTCGGTTTATGGCGTACTGAACCTTGGAAACCATGAGCCAAAGTAAACTTCTCTTCCTATAAATTGTTCTTTTCACGTATTCTGGTCACAAAAATGAAAACCTGACTAACACTCAAAAATCTGTTACAAAAAACTTTTATGAAAACGCAGTCACTAAATCCTAGATTTACTCTTAGCTATCGACTTGGTGTAAACAGAAGAAATGAACCCTTGTGTTTTAGTCAGCTTTTCCCCTGCTCTGACTAGAGGAACTGACCAGAGATGGAACAGGGTCAGGTTCCCCTGGAACCTGCTCCATGGAGGAGGAGAAGCTTATTTGAGGTCTCACAGTTTGAGAGGTCTCAATCCATAGGCAGCAAGCTGCACTCCTCGAGGTTCCTGACAGAAGAGTGTGGCAGAGGGAAGCAGCTCACATGATGATCAGCAAGGGGAGGGAGGGAGAGAGGGAGAGAGGGAGAGAGGGAGAGAGAGAGAGAGAGAGAGATTCCATTTGCCAGATACAAAATATATACCCCAAAACCACGCCCTCAAAGACCTCCTCGTCCAGCCACACCACCTTCAGTCTCCACTCAGTAATCCCATCAGGGGATTAACTCACTGATTGGGTTAAGGCTCTTATAACCCAATCATTTCTCCTCTGAACCTTCTTGCATCGTCCCACACATGAGCTTTTGAGGGACACCTCACACCCAAACTATAACAACTTGTCTTTTTGCGTACATACACAAATATACCACAAAAGGTGCGAAAGAACTGGAAACAAAAGTGGCCTCCAGAGAGGGTGACTGAATAGCTGGGGCACAGGGGCATAAGGAAGACCTTTCATAATCCTTGCCCCAACATTATGAAAACATTATCCGTCATTGCACCAAACGTATTCTACTTTTATTTGTCTCTGAATAATACAATTATTTAGAAAACACAGTCATAGCCTCAGATTGAAAATATAACAAAACTGAATTGATTTGGCATAAGTCCATGATTTCAGGCACAATTTTCATTTTCTGACACCCACATGCATGAAGGAGATGTCTACTTAGAGCCTAGTATGCTCCAGATGAATGCTCTAGCCTATTAAAATGGTGACCTTCATTTTGTAACATCCAGACATTTTTTCTTACCTAATTGCTTCACTAGACCTTTCAGTTCTATGTTAAATAAAAATAGAAAAATAGATATCCTTTCCTTGCTCTTGATATTAGAGAACAGACTTCCAGCCTCTTACCACTTCAAACATTTTACCACTGAGTAATACGTTTGGTGTGGCTTTTCATATACACGGCTTTGATAATACTGTCGGTTGCTTTCCCTTCCTGATTTCTCCAGTGTTTGTATAATGAGAGGAAGTTGCATTTTGTCCCATGCCTTTTCTTCATCAATTGAGATATTCATGGTATATTTCTTTAGTTGATTTATGTGATGTATTATTGGCAGATTTTCATATGTTGAAAAATCCTTCCATTTCAGGAGCTAATCCCACTTGGTCATGGCATATAATCCTTTGAACATAATGCAGAATGCTAATTTTTTAAAATGTTTAGTTGTAGATGGACACAATACCTTTATTTCATATTTTTATGTGGTGCTGAGGATCTAACCCAGTGCCTCACACTTGCAAGGCAAGTGCTTTACCACTGAGCCACAACCCCAGCCCCAGAATGCTAATATTTTTGAGATTTTTTTCATCAATATTCATATGAGATACTGGTCTATAGCTTTCTTTACTTATAGGGTCTTTGTCTGACTTTGGAATCAGGGTAATGCTGAATTCACAGGATAAATGAAAAAGCACTCCTTCTGCTTCTATCCTCTGAAAAGGATTGTAGAGAATTCAAATAATTTCTTCCTTGACAATTTGGTAGGATTTATCAATTAACCAATCTAGGTCTGGTGGTTTGTGTTTTGGAAGTTTATTGATTCAATTTTTTATTCAATTAAACATATTTTTATAGGCCTATTGATATTTTCTATTTATTTTTTGTGTGAGATCTGGAAGATTGTGTCTTTCAAGGAATTGCTCCATTTCATCCATGTTATCAAATACGTGGATACTGAATTGTTCACAATATTCTTTCATCATCTTTTTCATGTTCACGAGATCTATCATCAAGTATTTCTTGTATTTATATTAGACCTGTACCCTCTCTTCATGGTAGCATGCTTAGAGGCTTACTGCTGTTAGTGATATTTTCAATGAAACACTTTTAAAAAAAAATCTATTGAGTTCCTGTTTTCAATTTCATTCAGTTCTTCTGCTTACTTTGAATTTAATTAGCTCTGTTTCATAGTTTAAGACGAAAACTTAGTTTCATTAGATTTTTCTTCTTCTGTAATATTCGCATTCAATTCAGAATTCCAAAGTTTTCTTCTAAGAACTGCTTTTGCTGCATTCTGACATCATGGGCTTTTTCTTTTTCTGGTAATTGGGATTGATTCCAGGGGATACTACCAATGAGCAACATCCTGAGCCCCGCCCCCCCCCCCCCCTTTTATTGAAACAGTATCTGGCTAAGTGGCCCAGGCTGGCCTTGAACTTGAAATACTCCTGCTTCAATCTCTTGAGTTGTTACAATTACAGGTATGTTGTTTTGAAATTTCTTGAAATTACTTCTTTGGGTAATTTATAAAATGTGCATTTTATAAGTGTATTGTTTGATCTCCATATATTTTTAAAATTCAGTTAACTTTCTATTACTGATTTCCAGTTCGATTCCATGTGGTATGAGAGCAGTCATTGTGATCTCTACTTTTTGAATTTGTGAAGCTATGTTTTATGGTGTATCTTAGTGAAAGTTTCCTCCAAGCTTGAAAAGAATGAGTATTTTATGGTTATTGAAGAAACAATTAGTGGATGACCATTGTTGATGGTGTTCTTGCGTTCAAATATGTCCTTATATTTTCTGCAAAATGAATCTGTTCATTTTTTTTAAAATTATTTTTTAGTTTTAGGTGGACACAATATCTTTATTTTATTTTTTATGTAGTGCTGAGAATCGAACCCAGAGCCTCACGCACGCCAGGCGAGCGCGCTACCACTTGAGCCACATCCCCAGCCCGAATCTGTTCATTTTTAATAGAGGTGTGTTGAAGTCTCAACTATAATAGTAAATTTATGGATTTCTCCCTTCTCCCTTTGTGTCATGTATTTTAAGAAAAAAATTTTGGTTGTAGATGGACACAATATCTTTGTTTTATTTATTTTTTTATGTGGTACTGAGGATCGAATCCAGTGCCTCACGCATGCAAGGCAAGTGCTCAACCATTAAGCTACAATCCCAGCCCCTTGTGTCATGTATTTTGATGTTGTGTTATAAATTACATACCTATTAAAAATTGCTATGTTCTTATTGGAGAACTGTCTCCCTTAGCATTATGTAATGCCCAACTTTATTCCTGATAATTTGTCTTGCTTTCCAGTTTCCTTTGTCTGAAATTACTATAGCTGCTCCCAGTTCACTTTGATAGTCTATTCATTTTTCTTTTTAAAATTGTTACATTATAAGTAACTGTGGCATTCATTATATCATATCTGTACACGCACATAACAAATTTGGCCAATCTAATTTCCCATTACCTTCCATTTTGCTTCCCCATTCACTTGTTACTGTCCTGATCTCCCTTTCATAATTTTAATTTCTTTATAATTATATATAAAGGCAGGATTCACTGTCATACATTCATACATGAACAGCATAACTTGGTAGACTCTCCCCCCAGTACTTCCCCATGTTCTCCCCTTCTGCCTCCCTCTTGATCTCTCTTTTATTTACTTTTAATCTATACATTTTTATGGTTATTGCAGACAACACAGTTGAATGCTCTTTTTTGGGGGAGGGTATCCAGAATTGAACTCAGGGGTACTTGCCCCCTGAGCCATATCCCCAGCCTTATTTTGCGTTTTTTTTAGAGACAGGGTCTCACCGAGTTGCTTAGCACTGGCTTCGAATTTGCGATCCTCCTGTCTCAGCCTCTGGGATTACTGCTGTGGTCACCAGGCCCAGCCGAATGCTCTTTTTAATCCACTAGCAATTGCTCTCTTTAGATTGCTGTATTCAGCCACTGATATCCAAAGCGGTTACGGACCCAGCTGGATTTGTATCTAACATATTGTGGCTCTTTTCTGTTTGTCGCCCTTTTTTCTTTGTTCCCATTTTTGTTTTCCGTTCTTTTTCTTTATATTATGGTTTTGAGAATTTCATATAATTCCATTTTCTCAGCTTTCTTAGCATATCAGTTATATTCCTTCCTCCTCCTCCTTCTCTCTGGTTACTCTAGAAAACACACAACAAACCCAAACCCATTTTCAACTAATACTAAATATATTAGAAGTATAATTACAATAACAAAATAATTCTAATTCCTCCCTCCCACCCCTTTTATCACTGGTCTCATTCATCTCATTTATATATGAGCACACATAAGCTGATATATATACGTAATATATCCATTATGTATCTATTAAGTATAATTAGAAACACCATTGCTATTATTTTGAACAAATCAGTTAGATTAAGAATAGAAAAATAGGGCTGGGGCTGGGGCTCAGTGATAAAGCTCTTGCCTAGCATGCGTGAGGCACCGGGTTCAGTCCTCAGCACCATGTAAAAATAAACAAATAAAATAAAGGCATTCTGTCCATCTACAACTTCAAAAAAAAATTAAAAACATAGAATATAAAAATAAAGGTTTTTATTTGAGCTTTTATTGTTTTTAATATTTTTTTGGTTATCAATGGATCTTTATTATTTATTTATATGTGGTGCTGAGAATTGAACCCAGTGCCTCACACATGCTAGGCAAGTGCTCTATCACCGAGCCACAACCATAGCCCCTTATTTGACCTTTTCTTATTCCATCTTTGATATTCTTTTCCTCATGTACATCCAAACTTCTGACCTATTTTATTTTCCTTCTCTATAAAGAACTTTTTTGAGCATTTCTTACAAGGCAGGTTTCTAGCAATGAATTCCATTATTATTTGTCTGAGAAAGTCCTTATTTATTGTTTATATTTATGGAGAATTTTGCAGAATATAGAATTCTAGGTTGATGGATTTCTTCTTTGAATATTTTCCCCTCCACTTTATTCTTTCTTGCATTGTTTCTGAGAGGTGGATATAATTATATCTTCACCAAGTATTATTTTCTCCCTCTGGTTTAATTTTTCTAGTTTGAAAATTACATGTTTTAGTTTTTTTTGTTTGTTCGTTCATTTTTGGCATTTTTTCCTGCTCTGTATTTCCTAATCTTCCTGGATCTGTGTTTTGGTATCAACTATTATTCTCAGTTATCATTTCTCAAATACTTCCATCTGTTCCTTTCTTTACTCTTCTTGTGGTATTTCTGTTATGGTTAACTTACACAGTTTGTAGCTCTATCACAGTCCTTGAATATTCTTTTTTAGTCTCTTTTCAGGTTTGGAGGTTTCTATTGATATATCCTCAAGTTCAGAGGTTTTTCCTTAGCTGTGTCCAGATTGTTAAGTAATAAGTAATAAGATAATCTCCATTTCTCTTAGAAGTTTTGAGCTCTAGCATTTGCGGGGGTGGGGGGGGAGGTCCTTAGGATTTTTTTCCATTGTTCATGTGTTATGATATTTTGTGAAGTATGTTCCTCAACACATTAATCAGCTTGAAATTTCCTGATAATCCCCATCTGTTTATCTGTTTCTGATGCTGGGCTTTTTTTTTTTTTTTAATCTTTTGGTATGCCTTTTAATTTTTTCTTTATAGCCATGCATGATTGGGTAAAAAGAACTATTGTCAATGGACCTCCAGTAATTTGATGGTAATGGACAGGAGGAAAGGAAGCATTACATAGTCCTATGATTAGATCAGGTTTTTAGTGAGCCTTTGCATCTGGACTATGAATTTCACCGTGCCCCCCACGTTCCCTTAAATGAAACAGAATGGCTAGGAAGGGCTAGAATTCCTTTTACTCAGTGAGTTACTCTGAAAATTAACTAGTTCCTCCTGAGGGCAACTCTTGTTAAGAACAGAATATTCTGATGGATTTAAAAATGTTACCTATTCATGCTTTGCTTGTTCCTCTGCCAGAAGCATGAGGGAGTACTCTGCGATATTTATGGTTCAACTTCTGGAGATAAATCCCCCAAAAAGCAAGAGGGCCACATTATGTCCGAGGGCCACATTATGTCCGAGTCCCTCTAGAATTTTTAACTTTGAAAATGAAAAACACCTAACTCCTAGCAATTCACCAATTACATCTCAGGTTTCCACACCCTGAACCTGGTTTCTGCAGGCTCGGTTCTGGTGTGCGGTGATTCTATCACTTGTCCATCGCCAATTCAAGATGCAGCAAAGGTGTCCTACAACCTCACTTCTCTAACATATCTAAAAATATTTTTTCAGTTTGTTCAGCTTTTTACTACTTGTTAGAATGGAGTAATGCCTTTGTGTTCCTTATATCAAGAACTGCAAATGAGAATTCTTTGTTTTCAAAACATTTTAGATGGGTATAGAATTCTAGGTTTATGTATTTTCTTTGAGTGAAGATAATGTTCAACTGCATTGTTCTAATAAGTCTGCTGTTGTTTTGATGTTCTGTACATGTGTTTTTCCTAGTTGCCTTTACATTTTTAAATCATTAGTTCAAGTATATCTTGACATGATTTTCATGTTTCTTGTGCTTGGAATTGAGACTCTTAAATTTATGGGCTTACTGTTTTCATATTTGGAGATCTCATTTTTTTCAAATATATTTTTATCTGTCCCTTCTTCTCTTCATTTGAAAACTTAAATTACAAGTATATGAGGCCACTTGAATTTAGAGTATAGCTCACTGCCATCTCCTAATATTTTCTTTCTAAATTCACTAATTCTTTCTTTTAATTCCATTAAGTGCATATCATCTCTGACACTGTATTTTTGCATTGTCAACTATAGAAGTCTCATTTGGATTTGACACGCTTGATCTTTGTCTACATTCTTGGTTACATGGAATGTAATTGTCATAACTGCTTTGATATAATGATTCAATTTGATTAAAACGAATACAGGAACTTGTTATTAAAACAACTTTAGTATCCTTGTATCCTATCTTTGTGTGATTCCTGGGCCTATTTTTTTGTTTCTTCTCATTTTGGGATTTTTTTCTTGTTCCTTTGTAAGTCTACCAACATTTATTTGAACACCAGACTCTATATTTCACCTTGCTATCTTTGTATTACCACAAACGTTGTTTACCTTTCTCCTAAGATGTAGGGATTTGGGAAGGATTTGGTCCTCTTCAGTCTTGCTTTCCACCAGGGCAGACCAGGGAAATCTGGACATTTGCTCGCCATTTTCCCCACTAATGAGGTGATATACTTCACACTACACTGACCACATGCCAAGACATGAAAAGTCCTAGGACCTTCAGTGCTCTTATCGGTGGGAGCACAACTATTTTGTGTGGGTCAATGTATTCACTTCTGTTCCTTTTGAGTGATGCTTTTTCTGATCTCAGGTGGTTTTCTTACCAAGTGAATTGAAAGACTAAGCTGAAGACTCAAGGAAACCGTCAGCAGCTCTCAAGCTGTTCATGCACCTTTTCTTTCTGATCCTCTGAGGTCTGATGCTATTTAAGGTAGCCTGGAAACTCATCAGGCAGTAAGGTGGAGGCAATATTGGGGCTCACATTACCTCTCTCCAAAATTTCTGTCCTGTAGTACCTGACATCTAGCCAAATGCTCCATATATTTCCTGCACCATTTCAAGTAGTTTCTAGTAGGAGTTACTTTAAGTTGGCTACAAGTAGAAGTTCATCAAATGTTATTTTGATCACCTCTTCTATGCCTCTTTTAATTGTATAAGAGGCATTGTTTGCTCCCCAAATCTATTAAAAAGGGTCATTTTGTTAAGTTTATTGAGAGTGCTTCTTTAATAAAGTGCCACCTTCCTTTTCACTACAATATACTGAAGGGATATAACTCCATTGTATTATTAACAGTAGCTCCCAATTGCAATGATTCTCATGGGTTTGGTGCACAAGCACTTTCTCAAACTAACCCTTTGAGACTATTCTGAAAATTACATCTCTGTCATTTCTTCTTTCTGTATAGGATTGGCCACCTGGTTTAGTAAGCTTTTATTAAAAGTATTTTGCTCTTTTAAGAAACAGTCTTTGTACTCATTTTTTAAGACTCAATTATGTAGCCAGGCACAATAGTGCATGCCTGTAGTCCTAGTGGCTCAAGAAGCTGAGGCAGGAGGATAATGAGTTCAAAGCCAACTCAGCAACAGTGAGGTGATCAGCAACTCAGTGGGACCCTGTCTCTAAACAAAGTACAAAATAGGGCACTCAGTGGTTGAGTACCCAAGTTCAATCCCTGGTTTGAAAAAAAAAAAAAAAAGACTCAATTAGAAATATGATCCACCTTTTGGTATCTACTAATCCAAGACGAGTTTAACTACTTCACTTACTGATGCAGCATCTCCTTACATCAAACTTACTTAACAGTCCCAGAATAAAATGAGCTTGCTCATTAAATGTCATTAATGTTCATCTCAATGCTATTTGCTAATGTTTAAGGTTTTCAAATGCATATATACAAGACCTATCAATTTTTCAATCTAAATTTTTAGATCTTTACAAGCAGTAGAAATTGATTTTTGTAAAGCAAAAATGTATTATACAGGAGTAGTTGGTAGACTAGAAGATTAGCACTAGACTCAGAAAGACACATGGGGGCTCTTCAGCTTGCATTTGCAATCTGGATCAACCTCAATCATTTTTTTCTGTATCATTCCAAAGAATACATCTAACTGGACTAATCTGGGCTTCATCCTCACTCCAAGGTAAAGAAAGGGGCTGCCAATTCCACTGAAACTTTCTCCAATGGGGGATGAGTTAGTTCTCTGAAGAAAAACTGAGGTGCTACCGCTAGAGAAAAGACATGAATGCAGGACAGCTGAAGAGCTATTCATACTGGTTAAACTGATCCCTAAGTTTTCCTATATTCAGAAATATGGAAATCATCTACTACTTGAAAGTTAAAAATGACTACAAGTCAGTGTCCTTATGTATACTTAGTAAACATTTGTAGAATGATTTGTTACTGGCCTATGCAAATCTCTTACCTCTACAAGACTAGATTTTAAAGATTATGTTTCATCATATTTATAACATATTGATATAGGACAGAAGACGCTGAACACCCAAGGAATTTTCAGAAAGCAGGTTTATTGACTGCAGCTAGCCGATCCTGAGTGTGGCTCATGCATGAAATTCTCCTCTAGATCCCAAGTCTAGCAATTCTTTGGACTTTATACCCAGTTTCTTTTTTTGCAGGGGGGGGGGGCTGGGAGGTTTACGTTTTTGCAGAAGTCTACATAAAAGTATATATATTTTTTTCTTTGAGTTCTCAGAAACTGCNCGGCACCTGTGCATCCCAGCAAAGAGCGACTGGGAAAGGGCCTGCGTCCCCCAGAGGGCTGGGGCGAGGGCTTCTCCATCCCCGCAGACGGACCGCGCCTCCGTCTCTGTGGAGAGGGAGGGGCGGGGCCGCAGGACTATCCTCTGGGAGCGAGGGGCGGGGCCGCGTGGCTCTTCTGGGGCGAGAAAGAGGCGGAGCCACCGGCCTTTCCTCCGAGGGAGGGTCGAGGAGGGGCCACAGCTCTCCTCTGGGAGGGAGTGCGAGGCCTCTGGGCTGCTGCTCAGAGAGAGAGAGCGGAAGGGGCGGGGCTACAAGGCTCCTCAGAGGGAGGAAGGGGCGGGGCCAAGGCTACTCCTCAGTGAGTGGGGGCGGGGCCGCATGACTTCTCAGGGAAGGAGGGGGGGGGCTGCAGGGTCCCCTGAGTGATAGGTTGGAGGCGGGGCCAAGGGCTTTTCTGAGAGGGAGGGTTGAGGAGGTATGCAGAGCTCCTCACTGAGAGGGAGGAGGGAGGTGCGCAGCCTGGTGCTCCTGAGAGGGAGGGTGGAGGCGGGGCCACAGAGCTCTGCTGGGAATGCCCTGCGTGCTGGCAGGGTCCTGGCGCATGTGGGGAGAGGCTGGCATTCTGGCTGAGGTCTGGAGTCCCTGCATGAGTTGCTGGAGGGCGTTGCAGAACTCTGGCTTCTAGCAGGAGACCCAGATCTATGATTCCTCTTTTTTTTTTTTTTTTTCCAATTCAAAGCCCATGCTCTGTTTGGGGTGTTTTTTTTTTTTTTGCATTACGATTCTTAATACACCTTTATACCACAATTTCTGTGGTTCCTCTTTGATAGTGGTTTTTGCTGGAACAGGACAGTATGTGCTGCTAGAGTAATGGGTTATTCATTTTTATGACCAGGGGCAGTGCTATGTCCTGGGCATGCTGGGTTGATGAGAAATGGTGAAAGGAATAATACACTGTTCATAAAACTCACTGAACTTCTGTGAGTTATATGGTCAAGAAGATGATTTTAAAATCTTTAGACATTTATTTTAAAGCGTTAAAATAAATTTGTTATTCAGAAAGCATGTTAAGAGCAGCTGATTTTAGTACATTCCATGCCTAAGGTAAAATTTTCTTGTGACTCAGATATATAGTAACTAATATTACTCTTTCCTGCTAAACATTCTCTTTATGTTTTATTTTTCAGATGTTAGTAGGAGATCCCATTACCACATGTCTTTCTCCCTCAGTGTATGACATGATTTGTAAACTTGGGTTTGAAGTAAGAGGAAATTGTGATTTCAATAACATTGTAACCGAAAATGGTGAAGTCTGCTGGAAAACAATCACAGACTGTGTGAGCTGTGCAGGATCAGGTTGGCTTCCCTTTGTACCCCACACCTCAGTTGCTCTGTTGGTTATAAAGTGTCGCTTTTTAGCCACAGCATCTTTTCTTTAAACTATGTGAAAACACAGTCCTCAGCCAAATTTGAAAAGGAGACAGCCTGAAAAGAGCAGGGTGAGGACAGAGAAGTGTGAGGTCAAGTGTGCCTGGGCTGGATACCTGGGGTGGGCAGGACTTTCAGGAGGCAGGCTGGGTGACGGGCTGTTGGGTAGGTCTGAGACCCCAAGAGGAGAACCGTTTGAGTGATTCATTGCTATGAAGAGTATGAAATGGCCAGTGGTAGACTCAGCAATTTTAAATGTCCTCCTTTAAATTTATATCTGTATGTTTGAGGGGAGAAGGATATGAGCTGGGAAACTTAGTAACATCTGTAAAAATTGCAAATGATTGTATTCTGGCCTGCCAAGTCAATTTCCAGGGATTTATAAGAAAATTGCACTCATGGATATGGAGCACTGTGTGTCCTAGCTAAATAAACAAATCAGTAATCTGAAGCAGCCAGATATAAAGCAGTAGAGAACTATTTCAGTAAGTTATGATAAATGCTTATAGTGGAGTATTATGACCTGATAAAAATGGAGGCTCATCTGATGCAGAATTCTTTCTGAGCTAAGTGAGAAAAATAAAGAAGCATAGATTTATAGGTATACTCAGAAAATTAATAGCAGTAGATGCAGCAGGGAGGAGAACTGGGCGCCACATGGGAGGCTTTCACCCTTTTGTGTTTTTCACAAAATGTACAACCTCAAACTTATTAAACAGTAAAACCAAAAATTTATATTACAAATATGTTTTGAAACAACTGATTGGCATTAGAAATCTCAGTCTAATGTTAATTTTAAAAAGTCAGATTACAGGGGCTAGGGTTGTGGCTCAATGGTAGAGCACTTGCCTAATGTGTGAGGCACTGGGTTCAATCCTCAGCACCACATACAAAAATAAACAAAGGTATCGTGTCCATCTACAAATAAAAAAATTTTTTTAAAAAGTCAGATTACATTATTGTAATGTAACCCCCCCTCATCCTTGGGGCATGTGTTCCAAGACCCCCAGAAGATGCCAAAACCATGCATAGTGCTGAACCCTATGCATACGTTGTCTTCTCCTGCATGGTCTGCAGTATTGCCACAGGGTGCCAGTTTGTTGTCCTTCCACGTTTCTTTCCCTGAAGCCTCCTTTGCATCATTGCTTTTGTGCTTTGGGGCCATCACTGTGTCTGATAAGGGTTCCTTGAAACACAGCGCAGTGATAGCACCAGTAGAACTGATAACCACATGGCTACTGAGTGACGCGTGAGTGGGCAGTGTCTGCAGCGTGGATGTGCCGGACAAAGGGGTGAGATGGGGTGGGATAGTGCAGAATTTCCTTATGTTGCTCAAACCAGCATGCAGTTTGAAACAGATGAGTGGTTATTTCTGGAATTTTCCATTTAGCATTTTTGTACTGCAGTTGACCCTAGATAACTGGAACTGTGAATAAGGACTATTGTGTACAGTGTGATTTAATGTAAACTAACATACAGGAAATGACACTGAATAAAATATCTGTCTCCTATTCGAATATTTCTGTATTTTGCAAATTTTTCACTAGTGATATATTTTTCTTTTATAATCAGATAAGCATCATGTAATTTGTTTTCACTAATTATAGCTATGTATGTTCAGTCATTGATTGTGTTTAAATTTCATGATTAAAGCATTTCTTTTCATGGTTCAGACATTCCCCATTGATCGGTGTGGCTGTGGTACTGAAGCTTGATTCTTGTCCTTTCAGACCAGAGTCTGGATCATCAGGCAAGCGTGAGGCTGCTGGGCCCTGTGTGTGAGGCCGTCCATTTCCACTTTTTATCTTTGACCAAGGGGCAGTTTGAAATTCAGTATATACCATGGTTCCAGTGGACAAGTTTTCCAGAGGTTTGGCTTTTATACACCATTAGAAATAAAAGACTGTAAATATCACTTGGAGACCCTTATTACTTGCCAATTTTGAAGCGATCTCCTCCATCTGGACCCTTTAGCTATACAGAAGGCTTGGGGGTTGCAAGAGAAACCTGAATTACCATGAATTACCATGTAAGAACCAGAGCTGAACCACACACCCCTTTGAGCAAAGGCAGGTTTTGGATTTCATAGAACCAGGAGTTGGCAGGGGGTAGTGCTTAGTACAGGGCTGCCTATCCTGAGACAGAAGAAAAATGGACCACTTCAGAACACAGTCCTTACAGAGAGGTGGTGTGGTGTTGCTAGGAGACCAGAGATGAGGTGCTTTGTTTGTGAATGGTGAGTTGAAGGACGGATAGGTGGTTTGGGGTCCAACCTAAATCTTGTTTTTGCTTTTTTGTTAGGTTTTCTTTGTTTTTCAGTTGACATTAAATGACCACCATAAAGCAGTATTTTTAACAAGTCTAATTCTGAAACAAATTGAATTTCCTAATTTGGAATAGGAGTATTATTGCTTCTGTATTTGTAGCAGTTCTTTTAAGTGTAGATTGAGCTGCCTTATGTTTATCTGTTTATTAGGAACTAAACCTAATCATAATGGGAATGAAATGTAGGTCAAGATGTTTGACTTTTCAGTTCACAATTATGCCAGATTTATAGTTTTTGATAAGCATCTAATAAAAAAAAACCTTTGAAAGAACTCCCTGAGCATTAAAGTGTTTTCTTTGACTTTCAGGCACTGTAATAGTTAAAGAAAAATATTCACTTATACCAAAAACATTTTAATATAGTTGAAATCTTCACAGATTGAAATGTCAATAAGTAGTATTGTTTTTAGAAATGATTCTTATTGAATGAGTTCTAATATGTATATTATTCTAAATAGTTGTTTCCTGAAATATTTGATGCCTTGGGAAGCCTACCATCTCCTGCCATCTCTCTTAGTTTAATGAAGTTGACCTCATGTCTAGAGCGAGCCTTAGGTGATGTAAGTGAGAAAACTGTTTTGTTACTGGTCCATTAAATTATGTGTATGAATGTGAAACTATTCTTAAGTCACCTGTAAGATTTCTTGATTTGAGTTATCATTTTCCTATTAAATACAACAATTTGTTATCTAGATTGTCATTGTTTTTCTTTTTTGAGTGATTATGAAATCATGACATTTTTGTCAAAAGTATTCTACACCTTTGATCTGTTCATACAGCTGCTTTGTAGAGAGTTCTCTGTCTTGCATCCATTGTCTCACAATGTGGTTGCACGACTTTTTGTTTCTAGGTGTTCTTACTGATTGGGAAGGAATGCCCTTTTCTCTTAAGAGATCTGCTTGCATCAGCGGAGCTTGCTCAGGTCTTCGGGCAGTCTGTGGTGAGCTCATTCACTCAAAACCTACAATAAGCATGGTGCAAAGCACTTTTGTTCTTCCAAAGCACATTTTCCCTTTCAGAAGGGCTTCTCTTCCACCCCCACAAAAGGTTGCCTATACTGATTCTGATGGTGGTAGAATAAGCTCTGGGGCCCAGACAAAGGGACAACTTGAGGCATATTGCTTTCATTTGTCACATATTTATTATTATAATATAAACACAATGCAGAATATATTTTTTATGTTTTTCTATTTTGAAGGGTTCTGCACCCTTCAAAATAGTGTTACTGAAGTTTTACTCTTGAATATCAGTGTTTTGACATGTGGGAATTTATGTTCTCTGCAACCATTTAGACTTACAATGAAAAAAAAAATGAAACTGTTGATACAAAATCATTCAGAGCATGGACTTTTAAAGAATCTTCTAGAGGGCATATGACCATGAGACTTAAGACTCATAGGTTACCTTTAGGCTTCTGAGTGGGCAGGTCCAGCTAAAGGGAAAGCAGGACATCCATGTAGGAAGCTGAATGGGCAGCAGAGCTGGTGAGAAGCTCTGGGTGCCTTTTTAGGGATGAGACATGGTTTCCAGTGAAGCTCTCCCACTGTATCCTGGATCTTCCCCTCATCAGCTTGGGGATTTTTCTTTCTTGTGGAGCACGTGGGATGAGGATACAGTGTGAACCTTGTTAGGCTGAATTCATGAACAGATTCTGTTTCTTTGGTCTGTTCTTTGTGACTGCCTTTATGCTGTTCGTCTCTTGCCTACCTACAGGTACTTGGCTTCTGATGTCTGTCATTTTTGATTGCCCTCATGCTGTATGCCAGGAGTTTCCAGCGGACAGCAGAGACCTCTGAGGCTGCCCTGGAGTCCTGGCTGCTAAGTGCTCTTCTGTTAGGCTCAACCTGCTGGTTCTGGTTCTGCTCTCTGTGGGAAGTTCAGAACACACTGCTTTCCTCTTCTCAGGAGCAGTTTCCCCTGCAAATGCAGACCAGTTTCACCTCTTGAGATATGACCGTTCTTTCTCCTGGTTAAGGCTTGGTGTCATGATTCTTTAGTCTCTCAGTGGTTTCCATTGTGCTGGATCCAAAGTGTGGTGCTGCACAGCAGGGCAGGGTCCTGTAAAGGGTGTCCTCTTCACCCACAGAGAGGGCTAAAAGCAGGTGAGCCATGAACTGGGGCCAGGAGGCAGCACACAGGACCTAGCTGTTGGCCTGGCTGTGCCTGCCGTCTTCTCCCTCTTGCCACATGTGCACATGCTACCTAGTGCCACGTTTCTGTTCATCAGTTTCTATTCTACTTGGTTGTTGGGCACCTTTGATCCATCATATCAGAGCAGTGTATCCTGTATCATCTCCCATCCCCGTGACTAATGTAGAGTTCCTGGCTCTGCACAGTGGGAAGAGTCTAGTGCCTTCCTCCAGGGTGCTCCTGAGAATGCAGGAGCTCCTGGGTCGTGCAGATTGGGCCTGGCTCATGTTAAACACTCTACAGCTATTGGGTTCATTATTATCACTACCTAACCAAGGTCAAACTGTTGGATGTGTTAAGCAAAAAAGCAAACATCATTTCAGTATTGTATTGGTTTATTCCAAAATTTGGTAATGGCTTAATCATTCAGTGGTCTGCTGTCTTTTCATGGACTAGATGAATGTGCTCAAAGTGTTCATTGGCTCTCCCTGTGGACTCAACCTGCGGAATGTCTTATGGCATGGGTTTGCATCGCCACAAGAAATTCCCCCAAAGTAAGTGTCTGGTGAAGTAATTTTTTTTTTCCTTTTTGATCTACTTAAGAGCTTGTTTTATCTTGAATTTTGTGAGAGGGAAAGATGCATTTTGTGAAAGGTCAGAGTTTCAGACAGGATTTTGAGAGTCTGTTGCAAGTTAATGTCAGAGTCCCCCAAAGTGAAAGGGCTTTCAAGGCTTGGAACCCCAGAGGCCATCCGGGTCTCCAGGATGTGGTGGTGCACATTAAACACCACGGGTGGGGAGAAGACTCACAGTTACTGAGATATTGCTCTTCTAGCCTTTGCACAACTCAATCCTTACATCTAGAAAGAATTTTCTGCACTTCAGATTTGCTTTCTTAATTTTGAACTTTTTTTTTTTTTTCAAGTAAAGCTTTCTGTATATATGACTGATTCATTCTTCCAACATTTCTGTGGCATTTTCTCCCAGATACTGTTCAATGATGCTGCTGTTGACAGCAGGATTGGGTCAGTTACTCAAGAGTTACCTTCAACACACAGAGGTCACACTGGAACATCGTTCTTTTGTAACTCTAAAAAACTTAGAAGATTTGATTGTTTTTCCTGGCAAGTACTACATTTCATATTCCCCGTCTTGGTGTGTCTTTGTGGAGGTGTTTGTAACTATCAGTAGCAACAGACCTGAATTTTTGAGGTGGAATAAAGTCGTTGTTCTCCAGTAGCAAGATGGCTCTTTTTTATGTTTTTAAATATTTGGTTTAGTTGTAGATGGACGGCATGCCTTTATTTAATTTATTTATTTATATGTGGCATTGAGGATGGAACCCAACATGCTTCACATGTGCTAGGCAAGCACTCCACCACTGAGCTTCAACCCCAGCCCTGAAGAACCTCTTTCCTCCTCTCCAGAGCTGCTGTGGGCCTAAGAATCAGACTGCATGAATCAGGTCATCAGAGCCAGCCTGCTCCCCAGGCTTGCTGGTGCACAAACTGCTTAGGGTTTGTTAGGTGGTGTGTTTTTTCTCCTTTACGCCCTGAGTGCGTTTGTGCTCTGATGGTTGTAGTATAAAGGCCTTCGTCTTCTGAATGTTCGTGTGCTTTCCTGTCAACCTGAGCCCTTCTGCAGTTGCTGTTTCTGATCACTGGAGACAAGCAGTGGTCCACGTGCCCTTTGTGCAGGCCCCCTGAGGCCTCTGCTCTCGGCTGTGGATCAGATGGTCTTCCTCTTTGAGGGTTCTGCACCGCCACAGGGGTCTCAGTCATCTGCTTGAGGGGCTGATTTATTGGCATCTCTCCCCCAGTGTGTTCCCATCTTTTTCAGTTGATTAGTGTGGTTGTATTTACAGGTTTTTGCTGTTTTACAGATGTGACTTCTGAGGTACTTTGGGTACTAGAACGAGTGATGATGAAGTCCACCTTTATATTAAAAATCATGTTACCATATTGGAAATTTGCACTGACCAAGTTCACATCACACAGGTAACTGAAGGGAGCCTGGCAGTGTGCTTTGATGCTCGGAGGCCAGGCCTCCTCAAGGCACTGCACCCTCTGGCTCTTCTGCTGTTGGGTCGAAGTCAAGAGAGGTGGGGCTGAATTGAGAGTAGACGAAACATAAAACACCTCTCAGAGTCACTCAAAAGACAGCTCATAATTGTGTTTTAAACATTAGGCATCATCCTTTTGGTATAGTTGATGTTATTTTAGAATCAACTCTACTAATTTTTGAGTTCTTCCTGTAAGAGAAACATTGAGTCCAACATCAGAGAGTCATGGAACAGATAAGGAAGCTTGGTCCCCGGAACAGACTCTGCACGAGAGCAGAGCATGAGCTCAACACGCATGGGCGGGGGGCAGGGACGGCACGAGTGGGCTCATCTTTGTCCCGAGGGCTGCACCATGGTGCATTCATTTTTAAGCCTTCACAGCCCACCCACGTCTTTGTGTTTGAGTGATTTCAGAAGTGATGAAACAAGTAAGAGAGCTCTAGTGATCTTTTATTCTTCTGAAGCTACTAAATGTGGGTCACAAAACAATAAAATACCAGGAAATGTTTTTCGAATCACTAGTCTAATGAAACTTTGATTCTGATTTTATTTTTTTCTCATATCAGCAGGGGATATTGTCTTTTAATACCACATTGGTTAACCTGGACTGTAGCGTATTTATTGCGATATTTGTGCTGATGTTTGTCTTTGAATGTGGAGTTTTGCTGATCTTTCCTGCAATTTCACAGGTTTGCTGACTGCACCATCTTGTTGCTGTCCCAGCTGGAAGCTGGACTTCGGAGGGTCTTCGCTGCAGTTAACCAGTGCCCAGACAGACTCCTGACTGCCGAGGTGTGTGTGTTTTTGCTACGTGATGTTGTTGCTGTGTTGGCAGTTTTTTGTGGCTAATTAAAAGTTTTAGAAAGTATTTATCCCATTGTATTTGTCGTTCAAGTGTATTTTTTAGCTAAGAACTTTCTTTGGAAGCCTTCTCTATCCTTTTTTTGTGGTTTCCTATTAACAGTAACTTTTAAACAATTGGAACTTACTTGAATCATGACTGTTTGGGATAGTTTTCTAGTATTTCCAGATGGTCTTTTAAACTTGATGATGCCATGAAAGAACTAGCACTCTTCTCCTTCTAGCTATCTAGTGGCAGATGAATTCAGTCCCGCAAGGTGGTTGTCACCCCAGTGTGGTCCAGTGAGTGGCAACACCACGATAGACCCGTGTGCTCGTGACATGTCACCTGCCACACAGGCAGACTGGGATTGTTATCCAACTCCCTGAGCTTTGGTTTCTTCACCTTAAAGAGTGGGGTAGTATTGCCTTTGAAGGGAGTTGTGGGATTTGGGGTTGGCTTGTGTGAAGCACCTAGGAAAGCACATAGAACAATTTTGTGCACACACTCATGTTCACACATGCATGTGCATGCCACACAAGCATTGTTTGTGTGCACACTGGCATTGTTGCTTCAGAGTTTCACAGGAGCCCCTGGTGCCTTGTCTGAGCCAAGCATTTCTCAAGTTTCCAGCCTCCCTCCTCTGGCTTTATAGTTTCTGCCCCTTCATAATGGCTAAGATGAGCTTCTGCTGCTAGTGACAGAGGTCCCCAAATAGCATGACTGCAAGATGGAAAAGAGGACAGGAGCACTTCTGCCCTGGTGAATAGAGCACCGTGCTGTGATGGCAGTGCTCGACTGCCACAGTGCCCTCCCTGGGCCTCTGCTGGAAGAGGCTGTGCCTGCCCAGTGAGCGGTTTCTGCCTGGTGGCTCCTGCCAGCTGTATCTGCCATCATATCTGCATGAAGGATGAAGGTATGCATGCACTTCCTGGAGACAGATGCCCTGCTCCCTCCTGGCTGAAGCTTAGTTGCCACTCACTGCCCAGGAAATGGGGAAAGTTTGTGTGTGGTCTGGCTCAGAGTAGGAGAGTCAGTTGGTGGAGAAAGTGGGGGTGAGCATATTAGGGGGTAAACGGAGCAGCACCACACCTCAGATTCTCATTTCTCCTCCTAGTTTAGCTTCTCCATGTGAGCATTCCTCAAACCTGTGTTCTCAAC
This sequence comes from Marmota marmota marmota, assembly GCF_001458135.2. Taxonomy (NCBI): domain Eukaryota; kingdom Metazoa; phylum Chordata; class Mammalia; order Rodentia; family Sciuridae; genus Marmota; species Marmota marmota. Next base: position 531,170 of record NW_025999983.1, on the reverse strand, counting down.
CCAGATTTTCACCCTGGATAAGCCTTCACAATTCCATGCCATAAATTGTCACATTTCTGGGATCAAAGATAATTCAAACTATTTTTGAACCTAATGAAAATGAAAATTCAACCTACCTGAGGTTTGTGTACACAGTGAAAGCAAGTCACAGGTGTTACTGCCTTAAACATTTGGGACCCCCAAGGCATGGTCTCCACATTTCCTCAGTGCTGTCCACTGAATATTTTCACATTGTTTTCCACAGAGACATAAGTTTGCTTTATTTAGAAAGGCATATCCCCCCACCCCGCTCCCCAACAAATTGTGTTCTTGGATGTTCCTGTTGTCGCCCTCATAGTTGTAGTCTCTGGCACTACACAGCAGACTGCCTGTGCCTTCCCTGTAGTTTATCTCCTGGTCTCTTCTGACCACCTTACCCTCTCCTTGTTAGGCTGAGACCTCCCCAGCTGCTCTCACGTCCTCTGGGTTCATCTCCAGCTAGTCTTCATGGTCCTCCCTGCTCTATTCACATACCTCCACTAATTATCTTCTGAAAGATATTCTTAGGTCATTTGTGGTTTTCACCTGCTTGGACACCTTCTTTGGTGCCTGCCAAGTGGGGTTCATGCTTCCCTTGTGGTGTGTGAAGAGACCACCCACTTTAGTTTTGTTTCCTGTCGGACCCCTGGCATAATAACAGCTCTTCTCAGTTCAACAACGTATCTGTCTTTTCTCAAGCTTTGCCCGTGGCTCCTGCCTGATAGCTCCAGGCCAGCGCTCTGGCCACAGTGACCTCTGGAGCCTCGTCTGCTCAAGTGATGGCTGCTCTTCTCTCTTCTGCTCTGTTCTGTCTTCTCTCTTCTGCTGTGTTCTGCCTTCCATATATGCGTTTTAGGAGTTATCTTCATGGCTCTTGAGACTGGGACCTTGCATTGCTGCCCTGGTGCCCATGCACAGGGCCTCAGGTATAGACTGCTCAGGACGTGGTTGGGAGAGAAGCTCCCCTCTCTTTGTGGCATGCTTCACAGCTCTCACTTGATCTCTCTTGGAATTGGCCACATTGTAGTGTGCTCAGTCATCGAGGGACCTTGTGGAATAAGTAAATTTTGCTGTATGGTTTTGGACTACACAAATAAATAGTGTAACTGCACAAAGGGTATAATTCATTAAAGACCATCTCAGGTTTTAGCCCAGGCTTTTATCTGGAAGAAACAGGATTGGTTCACAGGATGGTGTGTTTGTGAAACTGCTCTCTGAGCCTTATTAAGTGTGTTTGTTCACTGAGTTTTTGTTGTGGTGTAAGTCTCCTCAAGATCCATGGGAGATAGGAATACAGGCAGGACCATGTTGGTCAGCTTTCTCATGATCGTAAGGACACATAACCTACTTTTGCAGAGACGAGATTTGTTTTGGCTCACGGGGTTGGTGGTTTCAGTCTGTAGCTGGTTGGTCTTATTGTTTTGTGGCCTGTGGCAGCACATCCACTCTCATATGTGCCATGCTGGGGACCAAGCCTTCAGCTATGGACCTTTGGGGGACATTCATGATCCAAACTACAGAAATGACTTTTTTTAACCTATTCTTAAAATTGATACATGGAAACATAAAAATTCTGCATATTATAGGGTACCATGTGCTGCTTTGAACATGTATATATTAGGTAATATTTAAATCAGGTTAAACCTACCTACCTCCTATGGTACTGGGGATTGAACCCTGGGGTGCTTAACCACTGAGCCACATCCTCAGCCCTTTTTAATATTTTATTTAGAGACAGGGTCTCACTGAGTTGCTTAGGGCCTTGCTAAATTGCTGAAGCTGGCTTTGAACGTGTGATCCTCCTGCCTTAGCCTCCCCAGCTACTGAGATTACAGTTGTGCACCACTGCATCTGGCTCTTGTAGCATTTTGAAATGTGTGGTGCATTTTCATTACATCTGGTCACCCTGCTGTACTGTAGCACACCGGAACTTCTTGCTCCTACCTATGACTCAGCACCCACTGGCCTACCTCTCTGGCCCCCACTCCCCAACTTTCCCCACTTCTGGAGACACCCTTCTGCGCTCAGCTCCGGGAGATCAACCTCATCAGCTTACACTTGGACTGAGATCACACGGTGCCTGTCCCTCTGAGCCGGGCTGAGCTCTCCTGGCACAGTGATCTCCGGGCCCATCTTCTTGTACGGGACAGGGTCGTCCTTCTGTGGCCGACTCGTGCTCCATGGGGCACATGCCCCGCCCCTTCTCTGTCCACCCTCAGCTGACGGACACTAGACCTTCTGTGAGTAGAGCTGCGGTGACCCAGGGAGAGCCGGTGCCCCTCAGCACACTGACTCCTCTCCTCTGGACGTGGACCTGGCAGTGGGATGGCTGGGTCACGTGCTAGTTCTACTGTTGGTGTTCCAGGGAATCTCCGTGTGGTTTTCCACGCTGGCTGTGCTGATTTACACTCCCACAACAGTGCAAGGGCCCCTTTCCTCCACCAGCTCGCCAGCGGTCACCTTCAGTCTTCTTGGCAATGGCCATTCTCACTGGAGCCTGGTGAGGGCTCACGGTGGTTTTGATCATAAGTCCCCAGGGTTCAGTGATCATGAGCGTTTTTTCTATGTACCCATTGGACATTTGAATGTCTTCTTTTGAGAAATGTCTATTTAGGTCTATAACCCATTTTAAATCACATTATTGGTTTTTGCTTCTGAGTTTTTGAGTTCTTTGGGTTACTTGATATCAGCCTTTGTCAAGTGTGCAGCTTGCAGATGTTTTCTTCCTTCTTTAGGCTGTTTCTTCACTCTGGATAATTTCCTTCACTATGAAGAAGTTTTTTTAGTTTGTTGTAATGATTTTTTTTATCTATTCTTGCTTTTGTTTCCTGTGCTCTTGAAGATTCTTGCCAATTCCAATGTCCTGAAGCATTCCCCTGTTTTCTTCTGGTAGTTTCATGTCTTTCATTTACGTCTCTCATTTATTGTGAATTTGCGTTTGTAGCTGGTGGGATGCACATCTGGCTTCTTCTGCATGTGGATGTAAATTTTCCCAGAATTTCTGACTTCTAAGGGCTTATCCATTAGGAGTGAGGCAGAGAAGATGTTTATACTTATTTCATAAAATCAGGTAGAAATTTATCACGTAATTTCTGGCAATAAATGAGATCCTTTGTAGAAATATTTAGTGGGCAAGAGGATATTTAGAGTATAACTCAGGAAAAATTTTAGGCCATCAATACAGGTTTGAGAGCTAAAACTTACAAATTTTAGAGCCATTTACATACTCAAAAATGTTGAAGAACATTGATAGTACATGTTGAATAGCCCCAGTTCAAAACCCCAAAGTAGCTAAAGTGTGAACTTTCTGAGTGTTGACACGATGTCACTAGTAGAGAAGCCCACATCTGACTTCGGGATGGGGTGCAGCCAGCATACGCGCACTGATGCCATTGTGTGAGGTCACCTTCTAATGGTGCGCGTGAGTTGCATGAGCTTGACCTGGTGCCATCCCCATGATATCACATGGTGCCCATACAGATACCCTAACCCCTGAGTGGGTCAAGAGAGACGCAGCTGTGTCCCGTGGAAAGCAGGTCACTGAGCAACGAGCAGGGCGGCATTTCTGAGAGCTGGCCTAGACAGAGTGCTGGCTTCGTCACACTGTGGGGAGATACTGACCATTTTGTAGAGAAAACACATGTCTACGGGGTGAAGTAAGGTGGTGGGGTGGCGTTGAGCTTGGCTCAGATCTCTGGGGAGCCTGCCTTGGGGTCTGTGCCACACTGCTGTCCCCATCGTGCCACTCAGGCCATGTGCTAGAGAAAGTGCCAGACTGTTCTTGCATGTGTTGATACCAGTCATCAGCAGGAGTCCTCTGTTGGTGTGGACAGTGATTTGGTAAGGTCTGGGGTCCTCCACCTGGGAATTAACAGAGCTAACGTACTGGTAAAGGCAGTGTTCTAACATATCCAAGTTGTCAGATTTGGTTGTTGAGAGCCACAGCCGAAGGGGCCCCAGCAAACTTCCAGCTGCCGGCTGATGATTGGCTCACAGCGGCCCCAGCAACATCTAGCTGATTGGCTCCTCTGCGGTGATGCTCATTGGGCTGTTTCCCTGCCCTTTCAGACCACGGAGCTGCTCATTGGGGGACTTTTTTGGCTCCGCCCACGTGACCCAGCCAATCGGCCTCAAGAGCAGGAGGATGGTGGGAGGTGGAGAGAAGCTTGGGTGGGAGAGAGAGGCTTGTGGAAAGCCGGTGGTGGCAGTTGAGGCTCTGAGGGTTTTTCCTGAGAGGCTGTTTTGTTTGGCGTGTGTGGTTCTAAAAATAAAGTTAGTTTCTTTTGACAAGTGGCTCCTGATTGTGCCCAGCCAGACTGCGGCATTTGGTGGCTCGCACGGGGAGCGACTGAGGGTAAGTGAACTGCTCGCCCCTGAGGGCAGGGCAAGAGGATGGGTAGCCATTTTAAGATTCTTCTTTTGTTATTTTGTTTCACTTTTGTTTTAAGTTGCCTGTCCCTGGAGATGTGTAAGATGGAAGAAAAACCGCTCACATCTGAGGAACAGATAGGGAGAAAGGACGGATGGACATTTCAGGAGGCTATTATAATGATTTTGTGTTGTTCCAATTTTGTTTCACTC
>NW_025999983.1:450735-523695 GCF_001458135.2 Marmota marmota marmota | reverse complement strand
TTTTTTCAATATCTATTTTATTATTGCCCTTTGCCATATCATGAAGTTCTATTTTGTTTTTTGAGCTCATACAGACCTAGGTTAATGTTTTGCTGATCAGTTCTATTTTTTGACTATAGAGTTTTTAAACATTGCAATGGAGATTTCACCTGTAAAAAGTTATAAGGCCTTTACTATAATGTTATGTGTTGTATGTATTATATTATGTGTGCACACTTGTGTTTTGTGTTATATGTTTGAATGTACGTATGTCCATATATCATATATGATGAGCGCTCATGATAAAATGGATCCAAATATTTTTTTTCACGTGATTTATATGGTTTAATTTCATTTTTTTAAATAACATGATTGTTATTAATAACATGTTTTTAATAACATGATTGTTTGCCCATAAGTATTCTAGATGAAGGTCATTTTCACCAGATTTCAGTTTTGTGGCATGACCATAACCTTTTCTACTTTGAATAATGTTACTTTATTATATTTTGCTTTAATCATTTCTCTCCATTTTTTCCCTTTTCTGCAGTCAACAACTCTTTATACTACCTTTGATGAAGTAAGTAGCTAGATTTATGTGGTGATTTGGAACAAAACATTCTCTTATTTTAAAATACAAATTAAGATACAAACACAAACATAGAGATTAGCCCCAGATCACGTTTATAGGAAAATGTTCATAGTGATAAAAGCATAAAAATCTATGCTAAATTTAAATTAACTTTCAGGCTGATGTTGAGACCCAGAATTACTAATCCACTTTCTAAAGTTACCAGAATGCAAAGTTTGAAAATGCCAAGGGATATTGATATTATTGGCTGCACTTATTTAGAGGCTTACTTTGTGTGTGTGTGTGTGTGTGTGTGTGTGTGTGTGTGTGTGTTGGAGCGGGGGCGGGGTGGAAGGAACCCAGGGGAACTCTACCACTGAGCTATATCTCTAGCCCTTTGTATTTTGAGACAGGGTCTCACTGAGTTGCCTGGGCAGGCCTCAAACTTGCAATCCTCCTGCCTCAGCCTCTTGAGTTGACATGATCACAGGTATGTGCCACCGTGCTATATGCCACCGTGCGCAGTACCTGGGAGGCTTGCATTTTAGATTTCAGGTTAGCTTTGAATTTTTGCATGTGGAACATACCTCATCTACTACTATGTGTTTACATTGTGTGCTGATGCATTTAATCTGCGCATTGAGGGATGTGATTCTAGAGCAAAAATCTAGAATGGTAAGAAGCACAATTAAAAGTATCTTGTGTGGCCCGTAAGTATTGACACTTTCTATGTGTGAGCCCCGGTGGTGATTCTTTTGCCCCTGGAATGTGGCACAGATAAGGTGGTTGGGAAAGCCAAGGGAAAGCCAGAGGCAGAGCTGTGCACCTGCAGGTCATTTGGCCTGAGACATGACCACTGGGTTCTTAAGTGTGCAGTGGAAGTTAGAAAATGGCTGCTCACCTCAGGTGCGTCCCATTGGTGAGAAATTTGCTGTGAACTTCAATACGTGATGCATTTGATAAAGAGGTGTTAGATGGTAAAGTTGGATGGTAAAGTCAAAGCTGTATAAGGTCAGGTCCATAGTTCTAGGTCAGGGTCATTGGATTTCAAAGTCCACGGTTAGTAAAGAGTGATTTAGGAAGTGACCAATGGGTGTGCAGGCATGTACAAACACACAGAACTTGCAGTCAAAGAATGTACCTTCAGTATTTAACATGCTATATTAGTTTCAAACAAATCAAGTGAATAAGGGCAGTTTTAAAAACAGCAGCCACTGTTTAGGAAAATTGTTCTTAACCAACATAATTACTTTAGGAATACTGATATTTTAATTGTATGTGTGGGTGTATGAATGAGACTGTGCCTATATGTGTGGGTGGTTCAGTTTAACAGTTTATTTTGGGTGTTTTAGATATTGGCAAAACACATGAACGATGGCAGAATAAATCAACTTCCTCTTTTCCTTGGAGAACCTGCTATGGTAAGTATTTGACAGTTTCCAGCCTAGTGACTTCTGCTTATGAACATTTTCCACTTCTCTAGTCTAGGATTAAGTCATTTTGCTGTGGTGCACTCTAGAACAGATCTGAGCCACACTGAGCCCAGCCTTGACCTGTCCCAGACCTGGCTGAGCCATGTCTCCATCCTGGGCTGTGTTCTGTAGCCTGGTTATTCTTGTCCTTTTGAAGGCCTGCTAACTTAGCTGCCATGTCCCAAAGCAGTATTTGCATTTGGTAGTTATATGTATTTGTGCTGTAGAGAAAGTAAAATATATGTGTAAAATATAACAGTAGATTAAAAGGATTGATCATGGGGTGAAGAAGAGAACCATTAATGTTTTAGAGTTGTTTTCTCCTTTCACTGTTTTGTACTTTAAGAAGATACTGTAGGGTCTGGGGATGTGGCTCAAGCGGTAGCGCGCTCGCCTGGCATGTGTGCGGCCCGGGTTCTATCCTCAGCACCACATACAAACAAAGATGTTGTGTCCGCCGAAAACTAAAAAATAAATATTAAAAAGTTCTCTCTCTCTCTCTTTAAAAAAAAAAAAAAAAGAAGAAGAAGAAGATACTGTAATGACTGCTTCAGGCTTTAAGTAGATATGTATTCTTTTCCACCTGAGAGTTGGAAGATCTAGATTCCAGTTTCTGGGTTCATGATGCTCTTCATCCATTCCTACTTTCAGACAATTTCCCTAGCATATCTGGTACTCAGTTCTATCCTGAGTCTCTGGGACTCCATCGGCAGCTTGCCCAGGACCCCTTTCCTTATAATCTGAGTGTGAAGCCTTGGGCATGTGCTGCTACAGTAAGAAACAGCTGTCTGTATCGCTCAAAGAGGGAAGATTGGTCAACAGAGGAGCCCAAGGGAGAGAGAGGAATGAGGAGGCACTAGAGAGCTGTGCTTGTGCACATGAGAGCCGAGCTTTCTTGTGTTTAAAAGTTTGTTTCCAAATGCTGACAGTCTAGTTCCCTTCCCTGAGGAAGGGTGAGAGTAACAAAGGTGAGAGTTCCATCTGCCCCTTGGTACTTAGTTCTCAGGTCCTCTCAGACTCTCTTGTCTGTGCATCCTGCTTGGTGCCTGGACAGTAGGGCCCTCCCATGACAATCCAGCCCTACAGCTTGATGAGCGCAGTCCTGGAGACCCACTTTTCCTATCATTCCACATGTGTAGGCGCGGCCCGTGTCTGCACCTTGCACTTGCTTCCCCTTCTGCCTGGAATGCTAACAGAACGTTTCCTCTTTATATTTTGTAAGGAATTTCTCTGGGATTTCCTGAACCATCAGGAGGGCCCCCGTCTGCGAGATCGTTTGAGCCATGGGGAGATCGACTTACTTGAGTTTCCAAGAGAAGCAGCAAGTCAGTTACTTGCCTTTTCCACAGTACTTGTGCTCAGATGTGCTGGTGAAGAGGAACTGTCAGCTTTTAAGGTACTGCACAGGGAAGAAGGTAGTTAGAGTCACTGTCACTCAGGAATGAAAGAATGTAGTTTATTTTTCAAGTGTAATTAATTATTAATAATCTTTTTATTGTTATTATTAGAAGCACAGCCAGCCATTGGCATCCACGTGCTTTCTGTGGGCACCCAGAGTGGGTCATAGGAAGGTGTGTTATGTTTGTAACTGGCATTTTTCATAAAACGTGCTTTGCTATCTTTATTCTAAAGTATTTTTTGTCACCTGTCTGGTGTTCTGCTTTGTCAGTGGAGCATCACTCATCCAAGCTGTCCTTGGTGGCACATGGATTATGACTCTGCTTGACACGGAAGGTTCCTAAGGAGGATGCTGAACTGAGCATCAGTGTGCATGCAGGCACCTGTGTGAGGGACCTGTAGAAACAAAGCTTTGAGCCTGGCATTCCTTTCCTTTTTTTTTTTAGCAGTGAAAATTTAATACGTTTTTATTATGGAATAATAGAGCCAAAGACCAAGTAACATAGTAAAATGAAGGCCCTTATACCTATCTTCCTGAAGGCCTACCCTAACCCATATTTCAGGGGTACTGGCGATTGAAGCCAGGGCATTTGACCAGAACTTCATCCCCAGCCCTTATTTTGAGATGGTCTTCCTGAGTTGTCAAGACTGGACTCAAACTTGAGGCCATATGCACACATGAACTCCATTAGAAATTTATAAGAAGCTTTTCTTGAGGTTCTGGAGATCAAACTCAAGGCCTCATGCCTGCGGGGCGCACTCGAGCCTTACTTCAACCCAAGAAAGCTAATGTGTTGTGCATGTCAATAATCCCCTGCCTACCAAATTGCCACTGGGTTTCAGGCAATAAAATCTGTACGTTTGAGGTGAAGAACACAATCGTAAGAATAAATCTGGATGTCGTGGACAGGCCTGGTGTCCTTCACCAGCTGCATCAACTCTTTCTGAACCTGGTCAAATTTCATGGGGTTGATCTCAGTCCAAAAACCCCAGAGGATTTTGTCAAAGCTCTCTAGAGGGGCAGGGTACTTCACTTGTTGGCAGGCTAGTGGTGTGCCTCAGCAGGTTCTTAAGAGCAGTCAGGGGGATTTGGTTTCCACAGAAACTGAAGGTTCTGAGCTGGGAACAGTGACCCAGAGCTGGTGAGATGGCATTTAGCTGGGACTCTGTTAGCTCACAAAACTCTAAGACCAGGGTCTCAAGGGTGTGTGCCACCTTATCCAGCAGGACCTGGAGGGGCTCAGGACTCATATCTTTTACGGAAAAAGAGCTGAGGTACAGACACTTCAGTTGATCAGTGCTTGGACACATGGATAGATGCTTTAAATCCTTCTCCTTGAGCAGACAACCTCTCAGCGAGAGTGTTTTCAAGGGAGTCTGACTCCCTTCGTGCTTACAGGAGGATTTTGTGCAGCGCTCTGTAGAGGAAGAAGACGTTGTTCACATAGAGTTTGTGGAGGTTTTTCACCTTCCGCAGTTGAAGGCTGAATCTAGGGAAAACCACCTGTTTACCGAGTGGCTGGTGAAGACTTGCGGGCACAAATTGGAGAGATGGAGGATGCGAAGGTTCCTCATCTCGATCAGGCAAAAACAAAAATGTTCCATTATTTCTCGAGTCCAGTGCTGAGCATTCACCTCCAGTTCCTGCACGTAGTACAATGGCAGAGTCCTCAGGAATTTAGAGAGTTTCAAGTAGAAACCCCCGATCTGCAGCTTCTCGCAGTATATACGGACCACCCCCTTTCTCTCTTCTACCCACTCCCTGAGGCTGCCAAGGAATCTTTGGAAGACTTTGTCCAGATCGAAATCTATGAGGATCTTCAAGTGTGGCTTCAGGCTCTTTGGCTGCATTTCTCTCTTTCCTTTGGAGACGTGGCTTCTTGTGAGCAGGCGCCCAGTGGGGCTCTGGACCACTCATTGGAGCAGTCCTGATTCACTTCCCGAAAATCGATTGCTTTCAGTTTCCATTTCCTGGGGTGAACGTTTTGGGAAATCAGCAAGTTTAGCCCATTCAGTAGGGTTTTTAAGGCCTTCACGTCACTTGTCTTCAGCAGGTACTCCACAGGCAAACAGGCCAAGGGGCAGGACAGCACCATCTTCTTTAGCATCTCCATGTGACCCCCTATTATAGCCTCCTTGTACAACTGCAGGGTGAGCACCCTGGGCAGGTACTCCAGATTGGGGATGGGCAAGGCCTTGTTGCATAGTACGTTCTGTAACACCAGGTCCTGGAGTGTGGGTCCGGTCCTGATGCTCATCCTGTTGACTCCTATCTGCACGTCTGGATGGAATGGTATGGCTCTCCAAGTGTCAACAGATCCAGGCAGTGACTCTTGATCCAGGATTCTTTCAACATTCCTTTCCTTTCCTTCCCCTTTCACTGGTGTGTATTGGTCATGCAGAAGGTGGGTTTCCTTGTGGCACATTTGCACATGCACATCTTTTGATCAGGGTCACTCCCCAGAACCTCCCTTACCTGCCCTCCCTTCCCTGCCCCCTTCTCTGCTCTAATGGTCTCCCTTCAAATTCACGATGTCCATTTCCCCTCTAGCTTCCATGTATGGGAGAAAACATGGGAAGTGTCTTTCTGAGTCTGGTTTATCTCACTTCACATTCTCCAGTTCCATCTATTTCCTGCAAATGATATCCTAATTCTGTTCTTCTTTATGGCTGAATAAAACTTGATTGTTATATATACCATTGTCTTTATCCATTCATCTGTCTGCAGACATCTAGGCGGATTCCATAACTTGGCTATTGTGGATTGTGCCTCAATAAATACAAGTGTGCAGGTATCTCCACAGTACATGTTAGTCCTGTTTTTACTTTTTGAGGAACGTCTCTACTGATTTCCATAGTGGCTGGGCTAATTTAGCTTTCCAGCGACAGTGTGTTAGAGTTCCTCTTCCCTGCGTCCTCACCAGCATTTATTGTTTTTTGTATTTTTGTTGGCTGCCATTCTGACTGGGGTGAGGTAGAATCTCGATGTAGGTTTTTTTTGTTTTTAATTTTTTTTGTAGTTGTGTAGGGACAAACCATCTTTATTTTATTTGTTAATTTTTATATGGTGCTGAGGATTGAACCCAGTGCCTGCCACATGCTAGGCAAGCGCTCTGCCACTGAGCTACAGTCCAGCCTCATTGTAGTTCTGATTTGCATTTCCCCGATGGCTAAAGATGAAGATTTTTTTTATATACAATTTTTGCCCATTTGTACTTCTTTTGAGAAGTTTCTATTCATTTGCCCATTTATTGAATGTGTTATTTGTTTCTTTTGGTACTGTATTTTTTGAGTTCTTCATATGTTTTCCAAATATTTTCCTTCCTCAGAAGATAGCTGACAAAGGGCTTTCTCCCCTTCTGTACGCTGTCGTAAGCCTGTTGTTTCCTTTGCTGTGCAAAAGGTTTTTGATTTGATGCATTCCCATTTGTCAATTATTTCATGAGCCATTCAGAAAGTCATTGCCTGAGTCTGTCGAAGGGCTTCCCCCATTTCCTTCCAAGAGTTAAAAATTTTCTGGTCTTACACTTAGTTCCTTGATCCATTTCAAATCGAGTTTTGTGCAGGGTAAGAGATAGGGATCTTGTTTCATTCTTCTACATGTGGGTATCCACTTTTCCCTGCACCATTTGTTAAAACTGCTGTCTTTTCTCCAACACCTGTATTGGCAACTTTGTCAAGAATCTGGTGACTATATCGGTGGATTTGTCTCTCTCCTGATTTATTCCATTAGTCTTGGTGTCTGTTTTTATGCCAACACCATGCTACTTTTGTTATTATGGCTCTGTAGTGTATGGGATCAGGTATAGTGATGTCTCCAGTATTACTCTTTTTGCTCAGGATTACGTTGGCTGTTCTGGGTCTTTTATGCTTCTGTATGAATTTTTAGATTGTTTTTTCTAGATTTGTGAAATATGACATTGAAGTTTTGATGGTATTTGCATTGAATTTGTGGATTGCTTTCAATAATTTGCCACTTTACAGTATTTTAAAATGTTTTTGCTAATGTATTATAGTTCTGTGTAATAGAGGGATTCATTTTGACATAAAACAAATGTGTTTAACTTGATTTGCTCCATTTCAGGCTGCAGTACTTCCCCTTTCCCTCTCCTCCTCCCTTCCTCTATCTTCTTCTTCCTCCACTCTACTAGTCTTCTGTTATTGTTTAGATATGAGGTTTACCCCCAAACTTATGTGTGAGACAGTCCAAGAAAGTTTACGGGTGAAACAATTGGGTTATAAGAGGATTAAGCTGATCAGTGCATTAATTCTGAATGGATTAACTGGGTGGTAAGTGTAGGCAGGTAGGATGTGGCTTGAGGAGGTAGGTCACTGGGAGTGTGCCTTAGGGTGTGCATTTGTCCCTGGTGAGCAGAGCTCTTTCTGCTTCTTGATTGTCCTTCCTGAGCTGCCTTCCTCCGCACACACTTCCTCCCAGGGTTCTGCCTCACCTCAGGGCCAGAGCGGTGAAGTTGGCCATCTGTGAACTGAGACCTCTGAAACTTTGAGTCAAACAAACTTTTCTTTGTTGTTCTTGTTGGGTCTTTTGGTCACAGTGATGAAAAACTGACTAAGGGAACTGGGGATGTGGTTCAGTTGGTAGAGTGCTTGCCTTGCATGCACAAGGCCCTGGGTTCAATCTCCAGCACCACCAAAAAAAAAAAAAAATCTAAGACATCTTCCTTGTATTTATCACTGTTGTTTTAGTTGGTGCATTGTAGTTTTACATAAAAGTAGAATTCATTTTGATATATATATATACAGGTACATAGCTTATTTTGGTCAACGCCTTTTTTTAATCTCTTTTATTCTTTTTACATAAAGGTGACAGTAGAGTGTGTTTTGACGTGTTTGTACATACACGGAGTATGACTTACTCTAGTAGGACCCCATTCTTGTGGTTGAACACGATGTGGAGTTTCACTGGTCATGTATCATATATGAACACAGGAGAGTGATGTCCATCTGTCCTACTGCCCTTCAGTTCCCATCCCCTCCCTTCATTCCCCTTCTCTGCTCAGTGCTCTTTCCTGGGTCTCATTCTGCAGCTCCTCCCCTTTCCCATGCTACCTCCTCCCACCTCTGTCCCTTTCTCTACTCCAAGGTTCTCCTTTCCATTTTCCCTTTTTTTTCCCCTCATTTCTCTGGCTTTGACCCTGGACGTGCTGAGTCTGCTCATCTCACTTACATGATGTGTATGACCTCACTGTGTACACACCACATTTTCTTTATCCCTTCATCTGTGGATGGGCATGCAGGCTGGTTCCTTAACTTGGCTGTTATGAATCGTGCTGCTCTAAACCTTGGTGTGCACCCATCACTATAGTATGCTGATTTTAGCTCTTCCATTTTAACAATATTAATTCTGCCAATGTATGAACATGGGAGGTCTTTCAATCTTCTAGTGTCTTCTTCAATTCCTTTTTCAGTATTCTACAATTTGTTTAGTGGTGTTTTTTTTTTTAACCTCCATTAGATTTACTCCTAGGTATTTGATTTTTTGAAGCTATTATGAATAGAATGGTGTTCCTGATTTTTTTCTTAGCAGATTCATTATTTGTGTATAGAAAAGCTATTGATTTTTAAATTTGGTTTTGTATTCTGCTGCTTTGCTGAATTTGTTTATCAGTTCTAAGAATCTTTTGGTGCAGTCTTTAAGGTCTTCCTTATGTACCAGTAAGGATAATTTGACTTATTTCTTTCCTGTTTGTATTCTCTTTGTTTCTTCCTCTTGCCTAATTGCTCTGGCCAAAGTCTGATGAGGAGTGGTGAGAATGGACCTTCTTGTCTTGTTCCTGATGTTAGAGGAAATGCTTTTGGTTTTTCCCCGTTCAGCTTGATAGTACCTTTGGGTTTTTCAAATATAGCCTTTATTATGTTGAAGTAAGTCTATTGTATTCCTATTTCTTCAGGGTTTTTAACATGAGTGGGTGTTGAGCTTTGTTGAAGGCTTCTTCTGCATCTATTGAGAAGATCATGTAATTCTTGTTCTTGATTCTGTTTACGTGATTAGTAAACTTGCTAATTTGCTAACATTGAAACATTCTTGCGTCCTTGGAATGAAACCTTCCTGAATGTGGTGTGTGATCTTTTTAGTATGTTGTTGAATTCATTTTGCAATGATTTTGTTTTAAGGATCATTGTTTCTGACTTCATCAAAGATATCTGTCTGTAATGTTCTTTCCTGGATATATCCTCTTCTAGTGTTGGTACAGGATGATTCTAGCTTTGTAGAATGAGTTTGGAAGTGTTTCTTGCCTACCTATTTCATGACATAATTTGAGGAGCATTGGTGTTGGTTCTCCCTTTAAGGCCTGGCAAAATGCAGCCATGAATCAGACTAATTCTGGGCTTTTTTATTGGGAGATTTTTTTTTAATCGCTTTAATCTCCTTGCTTCTTATTGTTCTCCTTAAATCTCCTTAAATATTCTATGCTCTCTTGGTTTAATTTTGGTAGGTTATATGTGTCTAGACATTTATCCATTTCTTCTAGATTTTCCTATTTATTGGAATATAAGCTTTCAAAGTAGTCCTTAATGATCCTCTCAGTTTCAGTGGTGTCTGTTTGATGAAGATGCAGTTTTTTTTTTATCCCAGTTTTGTCTCTCATTTTATTGATTTGGGTCTTCTGTCTTTTTTGGTTAGTTTAACTATGGGTTTATCAATCTTGCTCATCTTTTCAAAGAACCAACTCTGTTTCATTATTCTTTTGTATTCTTTTATTCTCTCTTTTACTAATGTCGGTTCTCATTTTTATTATTTCTTATAGTTTTAGAGTTGCTTTGTTTTTCTAAGAACTTAAGGTGTTTCACTAGATTATTTGAGACCTTTCTGATTTTTTTAGTGTAGGCACTTGTAGCTCTTGAAGAGGGAAATTTATAGCTATTTTTATAGCTAAATTTTCCTCTTAGAAATTTATAGCTGTGTATTTATTACTTTTGTATTTATTGCCTTTGCTGTATCCCACAGATTCAGGGATGTTGTGTTTCTGTTTTGTTTGATTCTAAGAATTAAAAATTTTTCCCTGATTACTTAAGTGACCCATTCATCATTCAAAAATGTATTGTTTGATCTCCATGTTTGTGTATATTTTCTGTAGTTTTTCCTGCTGTAGATATCTAATTTCACTTAATTATGATAAGATGCAAGAAATTATTTCAATTTTTAAAATATTTGCTAATTCTTACTTTATGGCCCAATATATGATCTGTTTTGGAGAAAGTTCTAAGAACAGCTGAAAAGAAAGTATATTCAGCCCTTTTTATTTTTTTATTTTGAGGCTGGGTCTCAGGCAGCCTTGAACTTGCAATCCTTTGGACTCATCTTTCCTGAATAACAGATTACAGGTGTGCACCACCATGCCCAGTTTTAAAGTCACACTGTTATTGGCCTATCTGTCCCTTGTAGTGTGTTCCTTATAATTGTTATATCTTCTTGTTGGATGGTCCCCTTTATCAGTACATAATGGTAAATGTGACTTCTTTGTCTCTTCTAACTTTGTCTTGATGTCTGCTTTGTCAGATAAGAAAAGAGCTACTCATGCTGGGTGTCAGATTGCATTTGTTTTCCATCCTTAGTCTTGAATGTCTTTGCTGGTGAGATGTCTGTCTTGCAGACAGCATATCGTTGGGTCTTTTTTTTTATTCTGAAAGAACCATTATGGTGCTGGTTGTGCTATGCATATTTATTCCATGTCAAGATCATCAGGCTGCTTCAAAAGCTTGCATGGAGCTATCCATGTAGTCCTCACCCTGCTGACTCCTGCTCATGCCTGGTAATGGGCCTGGGTGCTGGTGTGTTTTCTGGTGGCTCAGCACTCAGATTGGTCTTTGGCATGGAGGTGGCTTTGTGTGCTGGCTGGGGAGCTGCCACATGCCCAGAGCTGTTAACCCCTTCCTTTCTTGGCACAGCCAGGGTGGCCCTGGGACTCCACATGGCCTCCAGGTTACAGAGAGCTCCTGCTGGTGCAGAGGAGATGGGACCCTGGTGTCACTGTCTGAGTGGGGAGGCCTCCTTGGCATGGGTGATGGTGTGTGTGCATCCCAAGAAGACCTTGGCACGCAGGAAGGAATGCCACGCACCCCAGCAGTGCAGTGCACCCCACCACTCCACTGCTGCTGCTGGGAGACGGTGGATCTAGGTGGCTTTCAGATCTCAGCCATCTCACCGTGTGTGTATGATCTGTACAGCTGCTGCAAAGGCACTCCCCCTGACAGTATCTTCTGCTATATCCAGGAAGATGTGAAGATTCAGAGATTCCTCTTTCTCAAAGCTGCAAGCTTAAGCATGACCTTCACAAGGCAGCCTCCTGCCACAGTTCTCCATTTACAAGTTGAAAAGCGCGAGTGCTTCCCACACAGCCCACTGTCTCTCCAGCAGCTTCTCCAGCCACTTTTCCAGCCAGCTTTCCTCACTTGGTTCCCTCCCCTGCCCTGCCTTGTGCTGAGGAGCAGGTGCAGGTTCCCCCGAATGAGCCCCTTCTTGTTCTCTGCTCTAGTAGCCAGAATCTCGGAATCACTCTGCATCTCTGTGAGTCAGGTGTTGGGTCAGGGTGGGCCTCCGTCAGCCACATGGGCAGCTCTTCTGCAGCTGTCTGGGCTCTGAGCTGAAGGCAGGACACACAGCCTGACTCTACCCTCCGTTCTGCCTCTTCCCATTTCTCTACTTGGTATTTTGATCTTTGGTGTCTGGAATTGTTTTAACTGCCTGTTGGAGTCTTTTGCTCCATGCTTTCTGTTTTACTGTTTCTGTTGGCTTCTTTTCCATTTTCAGTGCATACTGCTTATTATTTGTCTTTCGAATTTGACTCTTTTCTCTTTGGTGTTTGCATTTGGGTTATTTTTTTTCTTTCTTTATTTGTGTGTGCTACTAGGGATCTGGGGATTGAACCCAGGGGCACTTTACTACTGAATTACATTCCCAGTCCTTTTGTATTTTATTTTGAGACAGGGTCTCACTAAGTTGTGCAGGCTGGCCTGGAACTGGGATCCTCCTGCCTCTGCCTCCTGAGTCCTTGGGGTTACAGGTGTCCACCACCACACCCAGTTGTATCCCAATCTTGCATACTTCTTTGCTTTCCGGAATTATAAATGCAGTCATGTCTTCCCTACTGCTTTTACTGCCCACCCCCACCTTTACATCTTTTGATCCAAGTGGAATTTAGTTCATCTTGGGTGTGACGTAGACAATCTAGCTTTACATTTTTTTTTTTCCTTTACAAATCGCCAGCAAGTCATCTGACACCATGTAGAGCATCAACGTCTTTGTTCTTTGTGCATCAAGCTCCATTTCTGGCTAAAAGCTCTTGCCTTTGTTAAAACTTCATGATGCAACCTAATATCTGCCAAATTAATCTCACATTACTCTTTTTTCAGAAATTTCTTGCCTATTTTGTAGTCTCTCCATGTGAACTTGTGCAGTCAAATAAACACAAACCCAGAAAACAACAGAAGATATTATCTTCTGATAGGTTAGTCCAGAAAAACCGATACCTACGTTTCACGGTGTGGAAAACCCCTCAGTGACCCGGAAGGAAGTTCTAGTGTTCACACCCGTGGTGAGCCCCTCATGTCCCGAGATTCCATCTGTGCAGCTTCTCTCTTTGCAGGTGACCACTCAGGCCTACAACTCCCAAGTCCTCTTTCCTGTGTTTTCACATTCCATATTCAGTCTTCTGTCTTAAAAATACGTCCCAAATCTCTTACTCCAAGCCACCACCTGGCCACCCATCTTCACTCTCCCTGGAATGTCGCTGGTTCCGACAGGTTTCCACTTCCTCCCGTTTGAGACTAAAAGGCTCAGGGGTCACTCCAGGAAAACTGGGCTGACTGGGCTGTGCAAAGTAACCCCACAAGAGACACAAAGACCTTTTTCTTTGGGGTCGCTGTGACGGCTCCTCTGACCTTAAGGGTCCGCAGGAAGAGAGAGAGCGAGAGCACGCGCTGACCCCTTTTATTGAGGAGAAGCTATTCAAATGAGGCGAGGGGTCAGGTTTCAGGGGGCTGAGTCTATCTTCATGATGTCCACTGTCAGCAGGTTGACTGACACCTGGGTAGGCCACACCCAAGGGCACAGTAAGAGGAGGGGACACACACAAGGCACTTCCATGGAAGATTCTATCCTAAACAGAGCAAGGGGTTATATTACAAAGGAACAGGTGAGCGTAGCTCCACCCATGGGGCTGTAGCAAGACACACCCATGCACGAGACACCGACCCTCAGACCCAAGAAGGGTGGGGAAGGCTCTGCCACATTTCTGTGACTGAGCGCCTCAGCACCCAGCCGGGGAGTGTGACCCAGTCACGTGCAAGGTTGGTCTCCCACATTCCGTGATGCCTTCCTTCTCTTCTCAACGCAGCAGTCACATCCTCCTGCACACGTTCTTTCCCTCTCCTCCAAAGACTCTCCTGTGCCTGTGTGTCTTAGAACAGAAGGCAGGTGCTCAGGCAACTTGTGAGACCCTGTCTCAAAATAAAAAAATTTTAAAAGGGCTGGGTTCAATTCCTGGTGTTTTTATAATTTTGTTGCATTGTGGACAGAGGATGTGGCCTTTGTATGTTATCACGGTTCTTCGGCTCCATTTAGAATCATTTCATGCCAGGCACAATGGTGCATGCCTGTTGTCCCAGTGGCTCAGGAGGCTGAGGCAGGAGGATTGCAAATTCAAGGCCAGCCTGGGCAACTTAGTGAGAACCTATCTCAAAATTAAAAAATTTGAAAAGGGTTGGGGATGTGGCTCAGTGGTAAAGGGCCCCTGGGTTCAATTCCTGGTACCAAAAAAGGAAAGAAAAAAGAAAAGAAAATCCTTTTGTTAAGTATGAGTTGACTATCAGGTCCAATCTATTTTTTTTCTTTTTTGAGAGTGGGGTGGGGTGGTGTCTTGAGGATTGAACTCAGGAGCACTTGACTACTGAGCCACATCCCCAGCCCTATTTTGATTTTATTTAGAGACAGGGTCTCACTGAGTTGCTTAGCAGCTCGCTTTTGCTGAGGCTGCCTTTGAACTTGTGATCCTCCTGCCTCAGCCTCCTGTGCTGCTGGGATTACAGGTATGTGCCACTGCACCCGGCCCAGGTCTAACCTATTTTAATGAATAGTTTTACTTGTTTTTATTCATACCTAATGAAATGATTCTAAATGAAGCTATTTGAAAGAAGATAATGAGGAATTTAAATTCTAACTTACTTATAATTAAATATAAGAAAACTGAAAACCTAACCAGAAACTGTAACTAATGTCTATTTTTTTCCTGAACTAGGAGGAAGCAGCAATAAAAGGGCTGTTTAGACTTGCAGAAGGCTACAGTTCTCGTTGCCACCCAGCTTTTCAGCTTAAAAAGCAGGTACGCCAGATCCAGGGTGCCTGGGAATGAGCGTCTGTGTAAGGCTGCTCCTTCCGCCCAGCCTTCAGGGCCTGACAGCCTGTGGCCATGATGCCACTTTATGGTCACAGCCTTTTGCTTGTTGGGAAAGCTCAGCCACGTGGCTCCCTCTTCCTGTGACTGATGGTTGAGAACGATGGTAGTGTGTGTCTCGGGATGTTTTAGAATCAGATGTTGGGAGTTGGGAAGTGTTGCGCACAGAGCCCAGCAGCCGGTGGCAGTGTGTCATCTGCCCAGGGAACCGCTTTTGTCAGTGGGGAGGAAAGCTGTTTTTCCTCTACTCTGAGCTTTCGTTGACTTGTAAATTCAGACAAAATTTTAAGCATTTCTGCCAGGAAGTCCGAGTTGGGGAATTGGCTAGGTGCTCTGTTCTCAGATGGCAGGACATGAGGGTGGTACAGGGGACTGGGTGTCAGTCCTGTGGCCCCCCTCAGGGCAGCTGTGAGATCAGCACATGACCGGGCAGGGACCCTTCACAGAGCAGCCTGGAGGAGCGGGCCTTGAGGAGGCCAGGGCAGTGAGAACAGCTTCCTCCCCCAGAGGACGTGAGCGTCACCAGCATCCCGTGCCCTTGAGGTGGGGCTCAGCCTGAGTGGTGCCTGACGGGCGTTCTGCCCGGTTCCTCTGAGGCCATCCTGCTGCAGCCCTGTACCTGTCATGCACTGTGCTCTCCAAGATGGCCCTGCAGAGCCAGGGGTGCCGGAGCCTGCTGCAGGGCCCACCTTCAGAGAGCGGGTGGAGGGAAGGCTCCCTAGGGCAGGCTTAGCCCTACGGCCTGGCACTGGCCACAGCCTCTCAGGTCTCGGTTGCTTTTGCTGTCCTTTTCCCTGGCCCTCGGTGGCCTCTTCCTGTCCTCACGGTGGCCTGCTCGTGCGCTCTCTTGATCACTCGCTTTCCAGTCTGGCCCACGGTCCTGCGCCCTGTGCTCTGGTGTTGCTGTGGCCCGGTGTCACCACATTCTGCGTATCAGCAGCTTCCTGTCAGTTTGCTGAGTTTTGTGGAGAGAAATTAGAGAACTTTGCTGAGGGATTCATCGTGTGCCTTCAGCTGGGTGTCACTGGGCTGTGGTCCCCTTGGCTTTGCTGGACAGTGTCTCTCCCAGGAAGCCTGGAAGCTGACCAGAGGTCTCTAGGGGCCCTGAGAATCAGTCCCCAGGTGATGGCTGCTTCACCCAGAGCCAGGGCCACGTGGGCCCCTCTCTCCGCTTTGTTGTCTTGGACACAGACCAGTTACCAAGCTGGTGCCAGCTCAGTGGAACGGACATAGGTCCCACATCTGAACTGAGGGTGTCAGAGGGATCTGTGGACATGTCCACAGCCATCCAGATGTTCACTACCCACTACCCTCTGGTGTAGGTGTCTGTCCCTCAGCTGGATCTACCAGATTTCTGAGAGCCCGACCATCTTAGTTTCAAATGTAGAATCTGTAACAATTTTACAAATCATATTTTCTAGAAGGTGATTTAACATCTGTGACAGTTGAAAGCATACTTTCTAGGATATGGTTGTAAGAAAAGTACGTTTCCTCCCAGGTGCTGAGCTGTGGGAAGAGCATCGGGTCTTGGCCTCTGCTGCCTTTCCCGGAAGACCTCAGTCAGGAAGCAGCCAGGTGCGTGCCGTCCTGGGTGCACAGTCCCTGTGGCTGCCAGCTGCAGTGGGCACCACCAAACTGTGGGGACTGGGACCATGGGGTGTGGCTGCCCTCCGTGGTGCCACAGGCATGCGAGCCCTGGAGGCCTTCCTGCCTGCAGTCTCTCCAGCAGCACAGATCTGGAGGCGGGTGTGTGGTGAAGACGTGATGCCCACCCAACACTGTTCAGTGGACACTTAGAAAGAGGAGCCTGGAACTCAGGAGGAGGAGTGGAGGAAGTGTGCTGTCAGGACCACAAGGCGCCCTCCTCTGTGGACGCCCTCCTCTGTGGGACGCCCTCCTCTGTGGGACGCCCTCCTCTGTGGGACGCCCTCCTCTGGGGGCCGCCCTCCTCTGTGGGACGCCCTCCTCTGTGGGACGCCCTCCTCTGGGGGCACCCTCCTCTGTGGGGCGTGTGGCTACGCGCATGCCATGTGATGTTGTGTTTTCTATGACCGTGGCTATTTTCATTTTATATTTAGGGAAGCTGAGTTTCAGGTTTTGTAAGTTCATCACTCGTTGAACACTGAGATAAGTGCTTTTCACAGGCACTAATGTGGGCATTTTAATTTTTGTAATGTGTCTTTGGATATTTTCTATTTTTTAGATTGGAGGGTAATTCTGAAGCAAATGCCTGCAACTCTTTAATTACAAAGATTCTGCATGAGCTCTTTCACCACATGCCTGAGGATCACCTTGCTTTCCGTGACCTGGTTGGGCTTCCCACCGAGAAGTGAGTGCCTGGACCTCCTGGGGACTTGGAAGCACCCTGGGCAAATTAGGGCTGCAAGTGGGGGGGCTGTGCTATATTGGGTCTTAGTGGCTAGGTCGTGTATTGGAATTTCACATTGGGTTGGTGCCCCTAGAATTATTAGGTGAGGCTTGGTGATCTTTAGCCAGTCACAGTGTGTCTGTTGACGTCACAAACACATCTTCTGCTCACACATTAAATGGTACTCATCTCACATATGCCACAGGCCCAGCTCTACCAACATACCAGGCCACAGCCTTCGTGCTGGTCCTTGTCCTTCAGAGGGTGCAGGCTAGCTGGCCCAGGCTGGATGGAGCTGGCAGTGGGGGTCTTGTGATGGGGTGTGTCCCCTGAATTCCTGCTGTTGCTTGCAGGTGGCCCCAGCTGCTTGCTGAGCTCTGCAACATCCACATCCCCACCCTCTTCTGCCCCAGAGGCGTTCTCGAAGTGCTGGTTGTGCTCCGCAGCATCAGCGCCCAGTGCCAGCGTGTGTCTAGCCAGGTCACCACCTCCCTGCAGCTGAGGCACAGGCAGTGGGTAGAGAGGAGGCTGCGCTCAAGACAGCGGCAGAACTACGTGCGTATGCTGAACAGGTGTGGCCACTGCTGCCCTGCAGGAGGCAGCTGGGCAGGGAGGTATCTGCGGATGCATTTGGGATCCCTTCTTGTAGAGAACTACACTGCTTTCTGTTTCAGAATAATCTTTGTACAGATGGGACCTACTTGCCCAAAGGAGTATTTGGGTGTAAAATCTGATAGCATATTAACTGTATTTGTTAGCTTTGTGGTTTCTTCCTTAATAGCATGTCTGTCAGATAATACAACATGGGGCAAGTTTGGGGGCAAGTTTCCAAATTGTGGCTTGAGTGCTGTGGGTGTCCCTAAGCTCGTCCTGGGAATTGCTAGCGCATTGCTTCCAGAGGAAGTGCTCGGGTTATACTCTTACAGTTTACAAGGTAGTGCTGTTAACATCGCATCCCTTCTAAAACAGTATTTTTAAAAGGCTCTACCAGTATCATGGGACAAATAAGGTCTGGCTTTGCTTGGTATTTCTTTGAGTCTGGTGACATTGCAGGTGACATTCACATGTAAGCCACTGATCTTCCTTTTTGTGAGAGCCCTTCTGGGCATGGAATTGTGAGGAAGGTGCGGCAGAGGACCAAGAGCATGGGAGCTGAGCAGAGGCTCTGGGCCCTGACTGGGCTGTGCTGGAGTTCCCCAGCACAGCGCCTGAGGAGGGGCAGGGCCACTGCGGTCTCAGTGCAGTTGTTGGGCAGAGAAGGCCTGGTGCGTGGGCATGGAGGCGAAGAGGGGTGCATGAAGGGTCCACCCAGCCTGACCACTACAGGCAGGGCCTGGTGCAGGGGTTGGGCTCACAGTGTCTGGAAAAGGATCTTCTGAGATGCGATGTTTGGACTTCAGGACACTTGAAAAGGTGTGGAATAGGTGGGACATTCTTATGAAAGTGGAAAACGTGTGTGTGTCCAACCTGAGTCTACTTATGTCTGTTCTCAGCATCAGGCTTCTGTCTCGCGTGCTTTATTTGACTTTATTGCTCATTGCATTGGAATTGGTCAGCATTCACGTCATCCAAAGAAAAGGCACTCAAGAGCACCAGCAGTATCTGAAGTAAGTATGTCCTACTTAGAGGAAGGAATCATGTTTGGGGAATTTTAAGTCATTATCACCCTTGTTGATGACATTCTGTGGTGATTTTTTTTCCCCCTTAGCCTCCATGGATTCTAATGGGCCCTTAGCTGTCCTTCTGTGAAGATTTTGTTGCTGATAAGTTTGTGACCATTTCAGGCTGACACCCAGTGTAGGCACATTCCACAAAATTGCATGTGATTTGTGTGTGAATCCTTTTAGAATTCTTTAGTCTGTGCAGAAATAACTTGGTGTCCAGGTGCAAGCTGGGTGAAGGCTGTAAAAATGGTGTGGCATTGAGAGGTGCAACTCGAGGCTCTGTCTGGACCCACAGCTGCCTCAGGCAGAGGGCTCACAGGCTGGGTGGACCTCAAGGCAGCCCTGCAACACCCAGACAGCTCTTAGATAACTAGCATCATTGTGTATGGCTGACAGTTTCAGATTTGGGAAGTACATTTTTCAGGACCACCCAGATCCAGGGATCTGAAAGTAGGCTACCCTTGTGTCACCCATTTCACATCCTGAGATTCCAAAGCAGAGGAGGCCCCTGGACATCCTGCACAAGCCACACCTGTGCTTGATGAGCCTCCCTGCACCATCAAGTCCTGGGTACTTTTGTGGCCATGAGACAGTGCTCTGCATGGGCAACATATCTGTGCGTGTTAGACCAAACCCAGGATGCTGACGTGAAGCAGCCCAGTGTGCGTGGCTGTGCATAGTATGGGCACAGCTTGCGACTCAGTTGGGGTACTCAGCCTCAGCACTGTGGGTCTGGGCTGGAACCCGCTCTGGCGTGTCCTGTGCTCTCCGTGAGGTTCAGGGCATGCCTAGCCACCCACCACATTGCAGCACCACTCCCCAGCTGTGACCATCAGAAGTGGATTAGGTCCTGTCAGATGTCCCTGGGACCAGAACCACTGCCAGCTGGGAACACTGCCCTGGACAGAACATCTGTGGTCTTCACTGCGTCTTGTCTTTAACTTCCCTCTAGGTTTAAAATCTCCAAGTTAAAAAGGTATAGAAAAGTTATACTATTTGGGAAACTTTAGGAGAACTCTGAAAAAGTAAAAATGGCATTTATTTATTCCCGTTGATCAGAGATGACTCACTGTCATTTTGATGCACATTTTTTTCCACTACTAGGGATTGAACCCCAGGGTGCTCTACACTGAGCTACATCTGCAATCATTTTCATTTGAATTTTGAGACAGGATCTTGCTAATTTGCTGAGGCTGCCTTGAACTTGTGATCCTCCTACCTCAGCCTCAAATAACTGGGATTGCAAGATATGCCACCATACCCAGCCATTCTTCTTAATGGATTTTTTTTTTTCTTTTTTGGTGTGGTACTTGGGATTCATGCGTACTAAGCAAGTGCTCCACCACTGAGCTACATCTCCAGCCCCTTTTATTTTTCACAACAGGGTCTCACTAAGTTGCTGAGGCTAGTCTTGAACTTCTGATCTTCTTTGCTTAGCCTCCCAAGCAGCTGGAGTTGTAGGTGTGCTCCACTGTGCCCACCTTGATGGATATCTTTAAGGAGAACACTTGAGCATCAGTGGCTGTCTCCAGTGGAAGGCATCTCTTATGAGGAAGGGGCTCTGCACCCCACCAAGGGCCCAGGCATGTCCTTTGTCATCACACATGTCGTGCTCCTGCGCTGGGTCAGTCTGATCCAGGTGGCCCAGAGCCTTTCTGGAATCACATTCCACTACTTAGGAATGTCTTGTCTGGATTTTAGAGAGTGTGAAAAGGAATTTTCATCTTGTAAACTTTCAGATGCCCATCCAAGTGGCATTTGCCTCTCAGCATTTTCGTCTTTCATTCAATTTGTGTTGTTTTTATTTTTTGTGTTTTTTTCTTGAATCTATAAAAATTAAGTGGTATTTAACTTGAGAAGTAATTTCAATAATTTAAGTCATCATTATATTTTATAATGAATAGACTAATTTTCCTCTTTTTTAAACAGGTTCTTAAAGTCGATTTTGCAGTACACTGAGAACCTAGTGACCTATACCAGCCAAGAGAAGAACAAGTGGAATGAAACTATTGGTCTTACACATACAGCTTTGTTGAAAATTTGGACTTTCAATAAGAAGAAACAAATGTTAATGCACTCAGCCTAGAAATCCACAAATGAAGTTGTCTTATGAAGTCACAGTGCTTTTGGTAACAGAAAACACAGTTGAAATAGATTTTAACATCCTTTAAAAGGGGCATCCGGTGGTGAAGTGGATTTCATGGCAGCTTGATCAGGGATCAAATTGTGTTTCTTCAGATCCTCTGGCCTTCTGTGCCTGAGCTGTTCATATGACACTCGGGCTGACCTCCCTGAAACCAAATGTCTGGAGCATGTCCTCATGCCTGCATTGGAGGAAAGGGCATCTGCTTTTCACCAAGCCATTACCCAGAAGCATGTGGCTGCACTCTGCGTGGCCTGCACCTGCTCTTAACAGCCTACAGCTGGTTGGTTGGAGAGGTCAGGTGAGGGCTGACAGGTGTGGGCCCGTTGATGCAGTCCTCAGCTCCTGGGCCAGCACTGAGGAAGGGGCTCCTGGATGGTGGGGTGGGTGGTGAGGCTGGGTGCTGGGCAGCAGGTCTGGTCAGGATCTGGCGTGAAGCACAGCCCCTTCCGTGTTGCTAGCTGAGGTCTGCTTAGTACAGGAACTGGAGGGTTGGAGGAGAAGAATCAGCCATGGCTCCCAGGCTTCCCTGCAGAGTGGTCCAGGCATCTGGGAAGGTCTTGCCTCTTGCTTGGTGCTTGTGGATACACGATGAGGCACTTGTCCTTCCTCTTGGAGAATATGTCCAAACATTCCCAGGTCACTGGCAGCTTCTAGGTAGCACCCTCTGCCCTTTGGGGAGGTCTGTGTCCCATCTCTGGAGTCTGTCTTTTGCAGGATATCCAGGGTGTTCTGTGTTTGCTGTGGATATTGCTCCAGGGGACCATCCCCATGATGCCCTTGCAGTGGCAAGACAGGGTCCTGAGTTCTGGCTGTTTCTGAAGAACTGAGAGGTAGCCAAGCCCTACCTCCGGCCACTGAGCTATGCTGCTGTCTCCAGACTACTCCTGGTAGGTTGGCAGCACAGAGAAAAACCTCTGCTGTGTGCTGTAATTGAGTGGGCGACAGTCCATGATCACCCAGATCCATCTATTTTCTGCACAGGTTAAAGAACAGGTCCTGTAACTAAGCTCTGAAATCCTGCTGGTAGGGCTGTATTGCTTTTGGATTTGCAATTTGGAGGGGAGAGGCCTTTCCACTGTTTCTCTTCTAGACCTGTCTTGGTGGGTCAGAAAGCCAGTGTGGGGTTCTCCCAATCTCTAGATCTGATACAGCCCTGCACTTGGGCTCTGAGGAGGTAGTACTGAGCCAGGCCAGCTGAGGCTGCCGTGAGCCGAGCTTGCCACCTGGCCTCAGCAGCAGCTGCTCATGGATGTCTCTGGAACTTCTTGGAAGCCTGAGAATCCCTGGCCCTCTTTCATAGGAACCTGGCAGGAGAGATCATGGCTACTACAGAGGAAGGAAGAGGGCTGCTAGATGTTCTTTTTTGGGAGGTCCTGGGAACTGGTGGGATGTGTGATGGAGCCTCTTGCTGTGGGTATCTCTGCAGTGGCCCCACATGTGACAGGTTTTCTTTAGTGCTGGGTCATGCCTGCAGGCTGTTCCTGCTGCTTCTACTACACAGCAGCAAAATATAGTCCACAGCAGTACCTGTGCTGCTGTGGGTACCCACTGTGGCTGGTGTGACCTTCATGTCCTTGTGCGTCACCTTGGATCCCTGACATACATACGTGGTTCTGTGTCCTCAGTGTGTCAGCTCAGGGATTCGTGATCCACATATATGGTGCTATGTTCTCACGTGTCACCTTAGACGCGTGATTCATATACGTGGTTCTGTGTCCTCGGTGCATCAGCTCAGACACACGTGATCCACGTACATGGTGCCATGTCCTCGGTGCATCAGCTCAGGGATACGTGATCCACATACATGGTGCTGTATCTTCGGTGCATCAGCACAGGGATATGTGATCCACGTATGTGGTTCTATATCTTCTGTGTGTCAGCTCAGGGACACGTGGTCCACATACGTGGTGCTGTGTCCTTGGTGCATCAGCAGAGGGACACATGATCCACGTATGTGGTTCTATATCTTCTGTGTGTCAGTTCAGGGACACGTGGTCCACATACATGGTGCTGTGTCCTTGGTGCGTCAGCTCAGGGATATGTGATCCACGTATATGGTGCTGTATTCTCATGTGTCACTTTAGACATGTGATCCACATACGTGGTTCTGTGTCCTCAGTGTGTCACCTTGGATGTGTGATCCATGTATGTGGTTCTGTGGCCTCATGCATCACCTTAGACACATTATGCACGTATGTGGTTTTGCGGCCTCGTGTGTCACCTCAGGGACACACGATGTGCCTATTGGATACCTGTTATGCTGGACACATCACAGCAAGAGGCATGTGTTGTCACTCTGCTCCATGAGTATGGTGTGAAGCTTGGTTTCCATTTGAAGAGGAGGTTGAGGCCAGAGTCATGAACTGAAAGCCATCTTTTCCTTTTGAAGTTAGAAACTAGGATGTGGTTCAGTACCTGAATCCACATGAATACCTTACCCTTCCTCCAGGTTTTCAGCAACTGCAGCTAATTCTTGCCTGTGCCTGCTGTGTTACTTTTAGATGACGGGTTTTTGCATTGGCTGTCATTTTCCTCTAAGGAAGAGATACACTTTTGGCATTTTTATCATTTTAGACAGAGTGTTTATAGGCAAGAGTCGAGGCTTTGCCGTCCATCACACTGAACACACACAGGTGGAGTGGGTAAGGCCCCATCAGGCCAGGGCAGGGAGGACTGTCGCTCGCTCCTGCTGTACTCATCAGAGAGGAGCAACAAGCGGAGGGTGCATGCCCAGTTTCCTTTTACCCTAACGACTGTTGCTGAGAGTGCTGCAGGCACTGAGGCAGGCTGGGTGCAGAGACAAGGAAGGCCCAGCCCGAGTAGCTCAGCTGTCAGTGCCACTGCTCGGGTAGATGGAGGGCAGTGTCTGGCCAGTGCTACGGAGAGCAGTAGACTCGAGTGTACACACTTGGGGTCTGCTTTACTCAAATAACTCTAAAAAAACTACCAGACTCTTTCCCGCCCCTACCAAAAACAAGCCATCGCCCAGAGCCTGTTCTTAGCATGTAGACTCTCAGAACACCTTGGTGTTGCGTCCCCAGGAGGGCCCCTGAGTGCACATAACCTCAGGGCATTCCTCCTGGGGAGCAGGAAGGGCCGCTGCTGGGAGGCCAGTCTTGCAGATGGGTGCCAGGTGCCAGAAGGAGGCATACCCTGCACCCAAAGGTGCCTGCATTCACCCTGACTGGAGAGCCTTTCCTGGGTCCCATCAAGTGAGTCCTTCCCGCAAGCCTTGAGGGAGTCCGCACTGCCACCAAAACATGCAGCCTTTCCAGAGTGAGCCTGCTAGGGAAACGGAGGCACGGAGGCCGCCAGGAGAGGGGACCTGGCAGACCTGGCAGAAGGAAAGCAGTGGTATTTGCCACAGGCTCCCAGGCTGGATGTGCTGGGGAAGACCCTGCTGGTCAAGTCAGCAGGTGGACGGCGAGACACTCAGCTACTGCCACAAGGGTGCCTTGCCTGTGAAGTGTGGCAGTGACATTGCTGCCTGACAGTGCTGACGTGAGGGTACAGTGAGGTGAGCTTGGGAACGCTTTGGCCAGTTGCTGACCTCGAGCTCCTGGTCATGCCACTGGGCTGGAGGAGAGCTGAGTTGGGCTTGTTGGTTGCTGTATTTTTCTTAATGCAACAAAAGTACCCTTGGCACTGGTCTCCCCTTCCTTGGCCTCTGCACAGCTCTGTAAGTGAACTGGTGAGAGACTGGCTGCCGGCTCCAGTGCATCTCATGTCCCAGCCAAGAATAACTTTGGTCCAGGCAGGAAGTCCCCTCTGAACTGTGGTCTGAACCATTGGTGTGTATGGCAGCGCTCTTGGTAGCCCACACCCCTCCAAGCCGGGCATTTGCAGAAGGCTGTATCTAGGGTTGCCAGTGGAAATGCAGCCGATCGTGTGGCATTGTCTGTGTGCTGAATAAATAGGATGCCAGGGAGGATAAGCAGCTATTGTCATGGACAAGCTTTGGATTCTTCTATTACGGTGCCTTTCCTCGAGAAGACACAGGGTGGCGCTCTTTGTTCAGCAATCTCTTGGGTAGCAAGCAAGAGCGCTCCTCCAGCTGCAGAAGAGAGAAGGCTGCCTGTGTTCTAGGACCATGAGTTCAGGGGAAATACATTTTTTTTTTTCTTTTTTCCTTTGGCTGCAAATAGAACTAAGGCTCCATTGGATGGAGAAAGTAAAACTGTTGGCCCAGAATGAGGACCACAGAACATTACCCTCACCTGATAAATAAGATACCCATTCATTTATTTATGTCTTGATGAAAGACAAGCACAGATGTGTCCACAGACTTCCATCTCTATGAGAAAACACTGTACAAAACAACCCTGTGGAGATGGCAGCAGCGTGGCCATAGCATTCACAGGACCAGGGAGGTTCGGGACTACGACTATAAGATCATCCCCCTCTGCAAAATTCATCTGCAGCTCAGGAGTGCACAGGGAGGGCCCGTTGTTCAGAGGAACCAGGTCAGGCTCCTGAAGAGGAGGACTGCAGGGTGCAGGCTTGCTTTGGAAACTGCCTTTCAACAATTCATCTTCCCGAAGCACAGACTGAATTGGCACCTGGGCCTCGCAATAAACCTGCCAGCCCTGCCGCGGAGAAGGGCCTGGGGCCTTGTGAGGGCCTGTGAGGGCCTGTTTGTGTATGGCTTTATAGGCTGCCAAGCACATTCTTTACACTGGGTAGAAGGGAGTGGCTGGGCTTTGGTTCATAGAACACTCAATAATTTTTAGCAAAAATACATCACTCTTGCCCTCAGTGTCCCAAGTGTTAGAGAACTCAGTTGTGGTCTTCCTATAATTTGTTGCTGCTGGATTTGCTAGGCACTGAGTTAACTGGACTCTGTCTAAAATAGAGCTATGATCACATCCTAGGTTTTTCCAGACAAGACTCTAGATGGATGCAGGAAGTATTTCTGACACATCATTTAATTACTTTAAAATAAAAATATTTTATGCTAAGTTCAAAAAAAGCCAGTCATAAAACTAAGCCTTGTACCAATGATTATAGTTTGTGACTCTGTAAGCAGACTTATCATTATACACATTAAATACCACCCTTAGAGTAAGCTCATTTGTTTTCAAAGCACTTTGCAGTTGGTAATTGCTCTCATCTGTGAGTACCCCTGAGAGACAGTGTTATGAACTCCACATTAAGAGGCAGAAACTTAGGCATAGAAAACCTAGAACCCGTTGCCCTGGGAGGCAGCGAGAGAGCTGGACGTCGTCTCCTCTCCCTCGTGGAGTGCCGCTGCACCCAGTGACTCCGGCTCCCCCTCCTACTCAGCCCCTGAGCTCGGGTACCTTTCTGCGCCTGCCTCTGATGACGATGACCACACTGGTGGGGCTGTGGGCCGGGGTCACCCCGAAGCGTTCTATCCAGTACGTCCTGCTGACCACCTGTGGAGGAGACCACAGTAACCCTCTTCACAGATGCAAAATGAAGACAAGAAAGTGACCGGCGTCTGTTGCCAGGCCGTGGAGAGCAGGGCCATCCCACTGGACTGGCTGGGGGCCAAGCTGGAGCCATTGCCGTGGCAGCAGGGCCCAGGAGGCGCTGTCAGAGCAGAGGGCAGGGCCTACCAGGTGTCGTGGCGGGCAGGAGCCCCTTGGTCTGGCTGTTTGCAGCCCAACTGCCCTCGTGGTTTATTGAAGAGGCCTTGGGACCTGCTTTGCGCACTCACACAGCTGAGTGGCCAGACTGCACCCTGGTGCGCCTCTCCTGAGGCACGTTGGCTCTCGCTTTTCACGTGGGACAGCTGCTTTAAGTGGCCACACAGGAGCAAAGCCTCGTGGGCCGCCTCTCAGAGGCCTAGTGCCCTGCTGGGTCACGTGCTCCTTTCCATCTTGGGACTTGATCTCAAGGGGGCACTAATGCCACAGCTTGCAGGTAGAAAGAGGGCTGAGGCTGGCGCTCGTCTGGCCCGTCACGCCTGCAGACGGGGATTTGGGACTGGGGTGATGGTGAACCCACCCGATGAATCAGCAGGACGTTGGCCTGTGTGTGCGAGGTGTGCGGCTGCTGTGTGCTGCCTGGTGGTGAGAAGCAGGAGGTGTGAGACCGTCCCTCAGGGTGCCTTGGAGGCGCCACACCGCAGGCAGACAGATGGTGGGAATGCCACTGTTCACACTTGGTCCCATCCAGGTGGTGCAGGGACGTCCAGTGTGGCCATACGGAGGACACACACCGCTGCTTCCCCTGCTCCTGCCCTCCTGGCCCTCTTTCCGGCCTTTGCCCCAGGCCCTAGCACTCCCCTGCCTCTGCCTGCTCCTGGCAAGCACATGTGAGCTCCCCAGTGGCCAAAACGCAGACCTCGCAGGACAACCCGACCTGTGACACCCCATGCTGCCCACCTGGAGTCCCGAGGCGTCAGCTTTCCCACAGCAGTGGACTCCAAGTTCTGACCACTGTCACTGCACTCAGAGTGCATGTGCTGTGGCCTTGCAAGTTCGGGGCTGCCCCAAGTGTGGTGCTCAGTGGCCGTCACCACCACGTGTCCTGGGGTGGAGTTTGAGATGAGAATGCCTGCATCCCTGTCCTTGTTGGCTGCCCCTTCCCTTCGTATCCCCCGAGTCAGATGTGTTCGGGTTCCTTCGGGCTTCCCTGGGGAAGCAAAGGAAGGAAGAGCTTCCGCGTTTACTTCGCTTCAGCCTATGAACTTGCAGTCTGAGCGAGCTCCACCTCAGGTGAGGGTCCCTTTTCAACTCCACCATCTCCCGCCCCACCCGCTCTGACCAGCGCACCATGATCTCAAGGGCAGCTCCGCTCAGCTCTCCAAGTCCAGAGATGTCTGGTCTGCAGTGCCCGTGGGAGCTGGCAGGTAGTAGGTTCAGGGCCAGGACGTGGCCTCAAGGCCCCAGCAGGCATAGCCACGGGCTGGGGAGCTGGCAGGAGCTGCAGGAGCAGGGAGCAGGGGGAGAGGCTCTCAGGCGCCCCAGCCAGGCTTCTTTCCAGCCAAGAGAGGGGGTTGAAGCAGGGTCCCTGGCAAGGATGGGACACTGCAGCTATAGGAGCAGGGGCCCACCAAAGCTACAGGTAAGATGGCTCAAGGAACAGGCAGCAGTGTTATCCTTGTAACTGCAGAGACAGGAGCTACCTTATGCCATTCATGCCATCTCATCGCACACAGAACAGGATTTCCCTTGAGGTCCTCAAGGGAATCCCAGGAGGCAGGCTGGGGTTGGCAGGGCCTGGCCCAGAGGCTGGGCTGCAGATCAGCCCTGGGCGGGCCTGAATCCAGGAGACAGAGCACACTGTGCACTGAAGACTCAGAGCCCCCCTCTGCTGGGGATTAGCTAAGCTGCCCCAGTCCCTGGTCACTTTCTTGTGTGGCTGCTTACTGGTTCCAGGAAAGTACTGGGCAAGCTGCAAGTGGCCAGGCTACAGCAGCGCTGGCAGGCAGCAGTGCGGCAGGTGGAAAAAGTGCTCCTTTCCACTCCTCCAAGATGTGCAGATGTCATCGTCACGAGCCTGTTGGGCTCCCAGGGCAGGAGGTTGGCGTCCCCAGACGAAGCCTCCCATGCTCTTGGCCACTGTGCATTCTCAGCCTGTGGCTGTAAGCCACGCTCCCTGGGCCTGCCGTGTGAAGCCAGCCTCAGCAATTCCAGCCTCACTCTTCTTGTGCAGGACGGTTTCACCTCCTGGGGACTGTCACAAGGAAGCGGCTTCAGGAGCTGCCGCAGGAAATGACTGAACACAAGTTTCCAAGAAATGGCTTTGAAGCAGCCTGCACAGTCATAAGTAGTGAGGTAGACAGAGTAAGAGAGGAAACGGAGAATCATACGATGAGGAAAGGAGCCTTGTGACTGTGACAAGGTTGTTTCTGTTGACTTGACCATTGATAAATACACACCACCTAATACTTAGTTACTTTTTTGTTGTCCACAGTACCAAAATAATTGGTCTATGAAATCAAAGGGAGACTGTCTAGCTAGAAAGTAGTATTTATTATATAAGGCCTCAAGCTTAAAAAAAAAAAAGTGTAGTTTCAATGAAAAACATAATTTTTATTCTCTAAAATTTAATACAATTTGTAACTGAGTTATAATTCACATGGCTCATAAGTAAAACACACATACACACACTCAAAGATGTTTAGTATAAAGTCTGTTTTACATATGTCTTCCTCTTCCCACTTTAAAAAAATTTTTTTTAATTGTAGATGGACAAAATATCTTTATTTTTACTTATTTATTTTTATGTGGTGCTGAGGATCAAACCCAGGACCTCATGCATGTGAAGCAAGCACTCTACCACTGATCTATAACCCTAGCCCTTCCCACTTTTTCTGCATTGCTCTCTGTAAGAAATTCTTTCTTATTTATTTCTAGAAACTTTTATATATTAGGAATATGAATTTCCTAATATAAGTATGAGTCAGGCGTGGTGGCGCACATCTGTAATCCCAGCAACTCAAGAGGCTGAGACAGGAGGATTGTGAGTTCAAGACCAACTCCATAACTTAGTGAGCAACTTTAGCAACTTAGTGAGATCTTTCTTAAAATAATAATAAGAAGAAGAAGGAGAACTGAGGATGTAGCTCACAGATAAAATGTCCCTGGGTTCACTCCCCGGAACAAAAAAGTGATAGCATGCTGTATATGCTGTATGTTTATAATATATGTACTAAGCTTTGCTCTTGTGATAAATAGTGTTTATTGGAGAGCCTCCCATTTTAGCCCATGGAGAGCTTGTTGCACGGCTGTTTCTTATTCGCGGACTCTGAATTATTCAACATCTTTGGCTGTATCAGATGATGGTATGTGAAACACACAGCATGTGCGCTATTCTGCACATATCTTTAGAATCAACTCCAGAGGCGAGATTAATGGGTCAGAGGATATGTAATACTACAGATGTTGCCAAATTATCCTCCATAGGTATAAACAACATACCCTTCCGTTGTATGAAAGTGCCTATGTATTTGTAGCCTCATTAAATCCAGTATTATAAAGATGTTTTGCATTTTTCAGTCTAATAGTTTCCTTAAAGCAATCATGAAATTCATCTGGAAAAATAAGAGACCCAGAATAGCTAGAGCAATTCTTAGCAGGAAGAGGGAAGCAGGTCTCTATACCAGACCTTAAACTATACTACAGAGCAATAGTAACAAAAACAGCATGGTATTGGCACCAAAACAGACTGGTAGACCAAGGGTACAGAATAGAGAACACAGAGACTAAACCACAAAACTACAGTTATCTTATATTAGACAAAGGCGCCAAAAACATGCATTGGAGAAAAGAAAACCTCTTCAACAAATGGTGCTGGGAAAACTGGAAATCCATATGCAACAAAATGAAATTAAGCCCTTATCTCTCACCATGCACAAAACTCAACTCAAAATGGGTCAAGGACTTAGGAATACAACCAGAGACCCTGCGTCTAATAGAAGAAAAAGTAGGTCCTAATCTCCATCATGTGGGATTAGGCCCCAATGTCCTTAATAAGACTCCTATAGCACAAGAATTAAAATGAAGAATCAATAAAAGGGATGGACTCAAACTAAAAAGTTTCTTCTCAGCAAAAGAAACAATCTGTGAGGTGAATAGAGAGCCTATACCCCGGGAGTAAATTTTTACCTTTCACACATCAGATAGAGCACTGAACTCCAGGGCATATAAAGAACTCATAAAACTAAACACCAAAAGACCAAATAACCCAATCAATAAATGGGCCAAAGACATGAACAGACACTTCTCAGAAGAGGATATTCAATCAATCAACAAATATGAAAAAATGTTCATCGTCTCTAGCAATTAGATAAATGCAAATGAAAACTACTCTAAGATACCATCTCACTCTAGTCAGAATGGCAGCTATTATGAAGACAATCTAAGTGTTGGGGAGCATGTGGGGAAAAGGCACACTCATACACTGCTGGTGGGACTGCAAATTGGTGTAGCCAATATGGACAGCAGTATGGAGGCGATTCCTTGGAAAATTGGGAATGGAACCACCATTTGACCTAGCTATCCCATACTGTGACAGAATTCCAGAGAATACTAAGTCTTCCCTTTGGCCTGAATTTCCTAAGGTAATCCCCCCAGATCCTGAGCCTCCTCGGAGGCCTCCTGTTCATCAGAAGCAGTCCCAGCGGGGAAGGTTCTGGTGTGGGCCAAGGGATTATGTAAAGTGTTTTTCATTCATCATTCCCAGGGAGCAGGACACTCCCCTACATACACTTGCCACTCAGTCTGGCAGAAGCCAGATGAGATGGTAACACTTTCATCTACAAGAAAGGCGTTTGGAAACATTCATGGCAAATTAAAACAGTTTCCTTGACAGATATGTGCCCAACAGACAGAGGCCGCTGCCTGACGGAACTTGAGGCTCCGTAGATGCCAGGGGGAAATCTGTGAGCCCTACAGTGCAGGATGCCCTCTCTGAGAACCGGTGACCTTCTGGGCCTGCCCCCCCCCCAGCCCCAGGCTCCTGCTCTTCAGTGGAATGTCATCCGAGCACGGATAACATGCTAACAGCCCACATCATTTTACAAGGAGAACAGGTGGCCTGTTTGCAAGATAAACTTTCCCCAAAGCCCCGATAAGACAGATGATCCGGATCTTGCGATTTAGTTAATGTTTCTCTCCTGGGTTTGCTGTGTACACAGCACCCCTGGCCCACTGTGGGAAGTGTGTGCCCGGCAACCACTGTTCACCTGGTGTCTGCAGCCAAAGGCCTCAGTCCTTACACATCATTAGTCCACACTGCAGTGCAGCCCTCCCGCCTCCTGCCGACATCACTTCAGCTGCCAAAACAAGATCTGTGCTGGCGTTCACTGCATCGGGGCGCCTGAGTGTCCGTGCAGCTGGCATTAGAGGGTTGGCAGCTGGGCACTAGAGCTAATCCACTTTCGCTCTGAGGGACAGGATCCTCCAGACACTGTGGTGCTCTGTCCCTGGCTCACGGTGACTGCTGTGGTCAGTATCGCAGCCCAGCCCACTCCGTGGATGCTCACCAATGCTCACTTTATACCCACAGACACTGCGGTCTGGAGAGGGTCTCTGGAGTGGTCAGCTGTGCTGAGAGGGGTGGGTATGATGCTGACCGCACCACAGAGGCCTCTGGCCAAAGGGGAGAGAGTTGGCTGTCCCGGTGGCTCAGCCTAGTTCTCCGAGGTTCTTTGTCCCAGCCCTAAGTAAGACAGAAGCAAGCCTTTCAGGCCCGGAGGGGGCAGGACGCTTTCCTCCCACAGCAACAGAGCATGGTGTGTATGTACAGCAGCTGAGGCACTGGTAGGGTGCAGAACTGGGCTGCTTCCGAGCAGGCAGAACCTTCGCGGGGCAGAGCTGACGGGTGCAGAACCGGGATAGGAGTCGCTGTCCTGGGCGGGGACTCGGTCTTTGCTCACTCATACAGACAGCCCTGGCCTTGGCTTCTCCGGGCTCCCCTTGCTGTGGCTGTGTCTGCTGGCTTTGGCTGTGCTGAGCAGACCTGGCCACTGACCCACTTATTTTGCCTGTCTTTGGACTGAACCCAGGGTCCTGGCCCAGAGGTCTGTGGATCTGTAGTCACATTGGGCACCTCTAGGCTGACTTCTAAACAGACGGTCTCCCTTATTCCCAGAAGCTAGGAGGGGAAACCTAGGGGGCCCCGGGAGCCATAGGAGGTTTGTCCTGCTTCTGTGCAGATCAGTCTCGTTGTCTGGCTTCCGGGGCCAGCTGCTCATCGGCACCCCTCCATTCCCTCCTACCCCCACCATGGGCGGGGGCTGCAGGAGGGCATGATGGGCACAGGAACACTACGTCTAGCCAGTTCACGGTCCTGCAGGTCTCGACTGCTCACTCCAAGCCCCCTCCCAGAAACTGAGCAGTGCCCTCCCCAGACACAGCCCAGCTCCTTGTCCACCCAGGTTTCCCTCTGTCTGTGCTTGGTGTTGTCCACAGGCTGCACCCAGACATTCCCCTGGGGCTGCCTCTGAGTCCTGCCTCAGTCTCAGAGGAGTGCTGTTCCCAGGGGCTCAGGCCCAGCGACCACCTGTCCACTCAGGGTCTGATTAGGCAATGACCCCTGAACACACTCGCCCTTGGTTCGCCACAGATGAGAGTCCTCCTGTGGAGTAGGTAGGCAGCTCAGTGCAGGGACACTTGCTGAGAGGCTGTCGAGGATGGGGCAGTCTGGTACACAGCTTTGCAGCGGACACTGCAGCGGCACGGTGACCAGCCTCCACAGCACAGACCTGTACTCTGTGGTTTTTGCAGGGGAGCTCCACCTCCACTCGCCAGCAAGTCATGCGGCTTCTCCCATGTGTGACCCCACCTTCCTTTAGGGCACACTTCCTGTGAAGGGCCAGATAATAAGTAGTTTAGACTTTGTGAACTGTGGCTGTGCCTCAGTAGCCCCTCAGCCTGTAGCCAGAGGGCAGCCAGAGTAGGGACAGCACGACCGGCTGCCCGGGGCTGCGGTCTGCTGATCTGCTCAGGTCTGCTGTCCCTGGCCGGGAGGCCATCTGCCAGCCACAGTTTCACCCTCTGGGAGGGCAGTGGGGGTCTGTGGTGGACAGCCAGCTGTCTCTGCTATTACCGTCATCTTGACAGCCGAGGAAACAAGCCAGTGAAGTCCCCAGTCCTGTGTCTACCAGGGTGGGTCAGAACTTGAACCTGGATCTCTCTGACCTCAGTCTGTGCACTTTTCCCTGTGTGAAAAGTGGATCAGCGTGAAAGTCCTAATACTTCCACTAACAGCTATGTGGTCCCAGGCAGGCAGGCTCCAGCCCGTCTCTGCGTCTCTGGTTTTATATATATATATATATATATATATATATATTTGTTGTTGTTGTTGTTTGTTTTGGTACTGGGGCTTGAACTCAGGGGTACGTGACCACTGATCTACATCCTCAGCCCTATTTTGAATTTTATTTAGAGACAGGTTCTCACTGAGTGAGTGCTTTACCATTGCTGAGGCTGGCTTTGAACTCATGATCCTCCTGCCTCAGCCTCCTGAGCTGCTGGGATCATAGGTATGTGCCACTGTGCCTGGCTGGTCATATTTTTAATGTACAGAAGTACAGATTATTCTCACCTTGCTTCTAATGCTGAGAAGTTCAGGCCATTTCTGAGAGTGCCCAGTGCTCTGTGTGGTGAGCAGCTGGGTGTGATGCCGGGAGGGTAGGGATCGGGCCTCCGAGTCCCTGAGCAATCTGCCTTCCAGCCGCACTCCTGTCAGCACAGATGTGAAGATGGAGCAGAGCTTGTGCATCTGGCCACATGCGGAGTGTGGGTCCAGCTGTGCCTCAGCTCGTGGCTGTGGGCTTGGATCCTGTCCCACCCAGGCACAGCTGGGCCCCATCCTGAGCTGGCAGAACCAGAGCCCCCACCGCCGCCTGGTCCACAGGCCAGCTCCCTGTGGGCTCTCAGCGGGACTCCGGCTCAGCCTCTGCCTGTGGCCTGAGTCTTGGTGGGTCGTGCCCTGGTCAGCGGCCACAACCAGAGCCCACTTCACCAACGTGCCCATCTGAGAAGACAAGGCGTGGTTTTCAGGCGCTCTCTTGAATTCTGAGTGCGGACGCCTTGGGCGCAGCCCTTCACGTGTCTCCTGCTGTTCTGATTCACAGAGGCCATTGTTCAGATGAACTTTTTGTTTTGGAATAATATTAGATTTGCAGAAAAGTGTCGAAGCAATAGGGAGTGTTCCCGCAGACCCCTCTCCTGCCCCCCCGATGTCAGCATCCCCTATCACCTCAGCGCATTTGCAGAGCCGAGAAGCCTACCATGGCGTGGTGTCGTGTGGTGTCCCTCCCCCACGTGCCCTACCCACACACTCCCCTTGGTCAGTGTAAGCCCTGCTCCGTGGCCGTGATGCATTCACGGTACTGCACGCCCATCCCCAGCGTCTTCAGCCGGGATCTCATTGTCCCTAGGTGGCTCTGCACCCTTGGCACAGCAGGTCCTCCGTCCCATTCCCAGCCCTGCCCCTCTCACTGTTCCTGTGGGTCGCCTGCTCTGCTTCCTCCTGTGAGTGGTGCACACAGCACTTGCCCTTCTGTCTTCCTTCCGTCTCAAGGCCGTTCCGTGTAGCAGCCCGTCAGAGTTTCGTTCCTTCTCGTGACTGAGGAACATCCATTGCATGGGTAGAGCTGTGTCTTTATCCGTGGTAACGGCATTTGTGCCCATGTGTCTTTGAGCACTGTGCATGTGCCCTGTGGACCTGAGGTACCAACACCCTTTGTGTCCCCTTCAATCCTTGGGCTGAGTGCCTTGGGTGGAATTGCTGGGTTGGGTGAGGATTCCGTTTGACACTCCAAGGAACTGCCCAACTGCCAGGCTGGTGGCACCAGCTCCTGCTCCCTCTGGCACTGGCCTCCTGGCCCACATACTCAGCGGCACTTCTCTCCAGTGAGAGCTCTCTCACACAGGGACCTGGGGGTGGAGAAATGCCCCCCAGGTGTGGATCTGGTTCACCCTGGCCTCGGGACAGATGCTGCCGAGCATCTTTAGTGGCTTGTTAGTCATTTGCTTATATTCGTTGGGGGCATGTTCACGGAGTTCTTTGCCTGGTTTTCATAGTGTTTGTTTTGTTTTGGTCACTGTTGGGTGGAGGGGAGTCTGTCCTCACCCAGGTGTTTGTCCTGGCAGAGCTGTCTGGCGCACAGCGCTCTTAACCTCAGCGAAGGCCAGGGGCTGCGTGGCCTCTTGGTGTGCGTTTCCCACACTCAGCTGCTTGATGCCGCTGCTGTGTGGCAGCGTCCCAGATGCCTGTGGCTCTGGGCCTGAAGCGCGGCTCTGGCCCCTTCCCTCTGCTCCTTCCTTCAGCACCACTTACAGCTCAGAGCACATCTGCAGGCCGGCAGGGCAGGTACCTCCACTGCTCCCCACCTTGGGAACACCCTCCCCTGCTGGCCCGCTGGCCTCCAGGTGATGCCCTTGCAGTGGGCTGTTCACCTGCGCCTTCCAGAGGGCGTCTGGAGACCGCTGGGCCATTGCTGGAGGTGAGCTGAGAACATGGTCAAATACTTGGGGCACGCTCTGGTTTCCCTATAACCTGCCTGTGTTAGAGCAACTCAAGTGCAGTCTGCAGATGATTAAGCTCTCTAGTGTGGATCTTTCAGACCAGGTCAGTTCTAGGTGTGACTCCCCGTGTCGGTTCAGGACGGCCTCCATCCCTGGGTCCCCTGGCAGTGTTTCCTGGGGGTCAGCCCCAGGCCCTGTGCTAGGATTTACTCACTGCCTAGTTAAAAGACCCACATTCAAAAGGGGCAGCTGAACCTTTGCCCCCGGGAACAAAGGCAGGAGATTAGCTCTGTGTTATCAATCAGCATTGTCAGTGTGGAATAGAAAGGCTAACTCGGGAGGCTTCACCTGTCGAAGCATTAGTCAGAGCTTCCAGTGCAATCAAAGGCCACTCCTGCTGGAGGTTTTGTGTCCTGAGTCCTCAAATGAGCACACTGAATTACCTTTAACAGTGGCCTCAAAGCACCGGAGATGAAGCATGGATTAGTGTCCTAATCTTAATAGCACGGCCTGTGGTTAGAGCTGGGAACTTGGGGAGTAGGTGGCATTGTCCTGGGCTGTCCCTGGCAGGCAGCACTATTAGAGGTGGGCCAGGGATGGGGGTGGGCTTTGTGCCTCTGGCCAAGGGTCCTTTGAGTGCTTTGGGGTGTTCTTGCAAAGCTTTGCCATTTGACTTAGTGTCAACCCTTGGACAATGGGATTTGTCAAGAGCCAAATAAGTGAAATCTTAGGCTCAAGTGGGAAGGGCGGGCTACTGGCCTCTGGTACTTTTGTGCAGAACAATGGTGGCCGGGCCTGAGCCTGGAGCTGGAGGGGACCCTGGAATGGAAATGCTACCTGCAGCCTGCTCTCCTCTCCCCAGTGCAGAAGCTCCAGGGCGAGGCGCACACTGGGCCCCGCCGTCCCACGTAGTTACAGAGTGGCCTCACCTCCACCAGGGGCAGGGGTGCTGGCACCTTCCTATCCTGGCTTCCAGTCTCTTCTGCAGCCTCTTGATTGGAGGTGAGCCCCACTGAGGGGGACCCCATGTAACCGAGAGCTTGGTCCTTGTCCCCAATGCCAATCAATGCCAATTTAATAATGAGGACATGGTTTTGAGAAAAAGGAAAATGAAGGTTTATTGCTTTGCCGCAAAGGAAAAAGGGGACTCCTGTCCCAACGGCTGTGACTCTCATCAGGAGGGATGGGGTTTCAAGGAATTCTTCAAGGGTTACATTGCAGTAGGGGGTCCCAGGGTCCCCTGTGGGTGTGTTAGGATTCACTTGTTGATTTGGGAGATCCTCAGCAGGCCTCTCCTTCCTGTAGTGGGTGTGTTCAAGGGCAGTTAACTCGGGAAGGAAAGATAACACCGTCTCCCTAACCTTGTTGGAAGGGGAGAAGGGAGAGAGAGAGAAAACATTAAAAAAAATAAATAAACCTTAGAGCCATGAGGACTATCTTCATAGAGTGAAGGGACCAGGTTATACCCCTCCCCTCCTTGCCAAGAGGGACAGCAGCCAGTGGTGTGAAGACACATGCACTCACACCGCAGGGCCAGGCCTGTGGAAGGCCCGCGACTGATGGCACGCTGCGTCTGCAGTGGCTGCTGTGAAAGTACCCTGCGTCCCTGCTGCCCTCATCTTGTAAAGGTCCCAGGCAGAAATGGCCCCCGCTGGTGACAAGAGGGTGGACAAGGAGCAACCAGAGGGCTCTGGGAACTGCTGTGGTGGCAAACATCCCCAGGGATCCTATCCCACAGCACTGCCCAATTTCTCCTCTCACTCAGACATCTACTCCTCCCTCTGGGTCAGGACTTCTGGACTCTAGATCGGTGGGACATCCTCCCTGACCAGCCTGCTCTTCTCCCTTCCAACTTCTTCACCAGCCTCCTCCAAACTGGAGAGCAAGGGCGTCTTTCCTGCTTCGACTGGGGCCAGCCCTTCTCCTGGCGCCACCACTCACAACACACCTTTGCTCCGTCCCCTCTCTTTCCTTCTCTCGTTGACAGGCCAGGGACAACCCCAGTGCAAAAGGATGGACAGGACTGCTCTCCGTCCACTCTGACAGGCCACTGGATCCCCCGTCCTACAGCATGGACAGGACTGCTCTCCTTCCACTCTGACAGGTCACTATAGCCCAGTCCTACAGCATGGACAGGACGGCTCTCCTTCCACTCTGACAGGTCACTGTATCCCTATTCCAACAGCATGGACAGGACTCCTTCCTTCCACTCTGACAGGTCACTATATCCCATGTTTAACAGCATGGACAGGACTGCTCTCCTTCCTCTCTGACAGGTCACTGAATCCCCAGTCCCACAGCATGGACAGGACTCTCTCCTTCCTCCGTC
Organism: Marmota marmota marmota; assembly: GCF_001458135.2. Taxonomy (NCBI): domain Eukaryota; kingdom Metazoa; phylum Chordata; class Mammalia; order Rodentia; family Sciuridae; genus Marmota; species Marmota marmota. The sequence goes on along the minus strand of NW_025999983.1, from coordinate 485,406 downwards.
ACTCTAGGCATGATACTACTGAGCTTTTGTGTCAGATTTCAGTAGGTGGCCACTGGACTCTGGCCTGGTGACTCTTATAGCTGTGGCCTGGCTATCTCCCCGTGTTCTGAGGATGCCGTGGTCACTGGACGCCCTTGTTGATCTGTTCTCCAGGTAGCCACCCTGCAGAACCCCCCACCCTGGTCTTGCCTAGTGGACCCATTAGGTCAGGGCTGTTACCACCTGCCCTGGACTGGGTGGCCTGACCCCAGGGACTCGAATGTGTGCCCAGTTCACTGCAGGCTTGGGTGGCTGAGTTTTGCTGGGCCTTGCATGTTTGAGTAGCGGGTCCCCGAGGCCTGGCCCTTCTCCCCCAGTGTGTCAGGGAGATGGTCAGTGCAGCCTAGGCCTCTCTTGGAGTGTTGGTTGATGTCCGCCTCTGTGGGCTGAGACTGGCCTGGGGCCTGTTGAGCCTTTCTTCCCGTTATATGTTGTGGAAGCAGGTAGCATGCTGGGCAGCACAAGCCCACGGCTGTGATCACCCCCAGGTGGGCGGTGTTTGGAGTCACAGGTGAGGTGTCCACGTGCAGGTCAGGTGGACCTGGGAGGGCCTCTGGATGCCTGCCATGGAATGAATGGAGATGAACGTGACCTTCCCTGAGAAGGGTGTGAGTTTGGGGCCAGGGGTGCGCTCAAAGCAGGCATGCGCTGGTTTGAGCATGAACCCCGGCCATTCACCTTTGGAGCGTTTCCCATTGCAGCAGAGAGAGGCTGGGTGGTGGGAGGAGTTCTGCTTTTACAGGCATGGCTGTGTGGGGACTGCCAGTTCTTCCACCTTCTCCCTGCCCTCATCTTTTCTGTCATGAGGTTGCTTTGCAATCGTCCTATGTTTTTTGATCTCCCAGGTCTAGAACCATGAGGCAGATGTACTCCTGTTCTTTATTGGTCGCCCAGCCTGTGGTATTCTGTTATAGCAACAGTAAATGGACCAAGCACCTAAAGGCATTCCACTCCCTTCTAGGATCAGATAAATTTGTTGTTGTTATTTTGCCCAGAGCAAAATAAAACACTCCTGAGGAGCTCAGGCTTGTTGGGGGGCTGCTGCCCAGTTGTGGTCTCCTGTCCCCTCGCCTGGGTCTTCAGCGGCCAAAGCCCCTGCCATTGGTGGGTAGCTTCTCAGGCCCTGATGCCTGCAGCACCCTCTGCAGACACTGACACGGACCCCGCCCTCCTGCCAGGGGCATGTGGTCAGGGCCTTCCTGTGCCCTATGGCCTTGTGCGGTTGTGGTATGTGATGGCCCCGTTGTGCCGTGATGAGATGAGTAGACAAGGCTACTGAGAAGAGTCAGGAGGCCCTGAGGTTGGCTGTCTTGAGTGAGCAGATTGGTGTGCCCTGCGGGGCCTGGGAGACCATGGCTGGAGGGTGGGCATGCTTACAGCATCCAGCAAGCTCCAGCTCCGCCAGAAAGCGCCAGCAGCGAAGGGGTGCATCTGTGGTCAGTAAGTGATGCTGCAGACTGAGTTGAGGCCTTCTGGTGAGTGCGGTCTTTTCCCAGTTCAGATGGCTGCTCCAGATGGTTCTGAATGCCTGGGCTTCCTCCCATCAGGGGTTGGGAGGCCTGCCTGTGGGCCCACCTGCACACCGGGGACCCGGGGACCTCTGGCCCCTCCATGCCCTTGAGGATGAGCCTGTGAATGTGCCATGTCTCTTGGGCCTTCCCCTTTTTGCCTGAGTGCAGCCTGAATGGCAGCTCCTGAAACCTTTCCTAATGGCCACTGGTCTTTGTCCTTGGCCTCCCCCACAAGTGTGGGCTCCCAGGTGGCAGCCAGGTGACTGCTGCCCTGAGCAGCCGGGGGCGGGGCGTGGGCCCTGCTGAGTTGGCAGGACTTTCCTCCTGCTGAGTTACTCTCCTTGCTTTGGCCTGCCTCCCTGACCCTCCGCGTCTGCACAGGGAACGTGGTCCCCACTGTGTGCAAACTGCCTCCTGTGTGCTGGGACTCCTGGTGACCCAGCGAGCACAGTGTGGTCGCAGCTGCCAGGGCTTGGAAAGGACCCTGGTGGCCGCGTTAGAAGGGACAAGGCCAGGCAGGCTCAGGCAGGCTCCTCCTCACTCCCTGCACAGCCGCTTCTTGCCACGTGTGATGGCCACGCGTGCGAGCAGTGTGTGTGCTGGCTTCCTGGCACATTGCCGGGCTGGGCCTCAGCCTGGGTTTCCCGCCAGGGGCAGTCCTGTGGGCCAGGGAAGACCTGGTCCAGGGCCTGGGCTGTCGTGGGACTGCACTGCGGCGTTGGTGCTCCAGCCGCTCCTGCAGGGACACTTCCCCGGGCCCATGTCGGGCCTGTCATGAGGACTGGTGGCCGTGGGCGCTGCACATCTGGCTCCCAGCATGGACTTTCGGCTTTAAAGGAACACTGTGCAGACCCCGAAGCACATCTGCAAACACATGCAGGCTCACACCTCCCTCTCTCCTCCACACTTCCTTAGGAGTCCAGCTCATGTGTTCAGCACTGAATGTATACAAGAAATGAAACTGGGAACCAGGAGCAGAGGTCTGCTCTCCTGGTCCTTACAGTTGCAGAGCACAAGTACCATAAATAAAGTTGGAAGAGGGTCTAGCTGGTACCGGGAAGAGTTTTGGTAAGATCTCAGGGAAGGGGCACTGGCACATGCCTCTGCAGGTGCAGTGGAGGAGAGGTGAGGTCCAACTGGAATGGGAAGTGCAAAGGCCCTGAGGCAGTTAGGAGCCAGCTCCTTGAGGAGCTGTGGGAAGTTTCAGTAGGTGGGCCTGAGGATAGCCGTCTGACCCTCCAGGGTGGTGGAAGAGAGAAGGGGGTGGCCTCAGCTGGACAGAGGACCCAGGAGGGCAGTGGGGCTCGTTCCAGGGAGCTGGGGAGGGGCCTGAGTGAGGAATGCAGGGCGTCTTGCACCCAGCCAGGAGGCCGCCTGGAGAGTGGGCAGGCTGGGCAGGCCGGGCTGAAGGTGTCTCAGCCTGAGAAGCCACAGACCAGAGCCAGACTCCGCGGTGGGAGCACGGAAGGCAGAGGGACCCGTGAGTCCGCTTCAGCTGGAAAACTGGGTGGGCTCCTGTCCGAGTGGACGCGGGGCAGAGGAGAGGAAGGGCTGCACTACAGATCCCTTTTCTGGAGAGGAGATCACCTGGGGCAGGTGCAGGGGAGCCCTTGAGAGGGTGGGAGGTGGGAGGGGCAGCTGGAGGGAGGCCACAAGTCACCCTGGGGTGGGCCCCAGGTGTGAGCGTGGCTTTCAGAGGGACATACCCTCCTGCCACGGCCAGGAGAAACGGCTGGGAGTCCCCTCTGGGGACAGGCCCTCATGGCTCTCTCCTGCTTGTAACTCACCTCAGTTCCACTTCTTCCTCTTCCTTTTTGAAACAAGACAAAGTAAGCCCTGATGAAACTTTAAAAGTCCCCCAGGTCTGCTGATCGCCAAGCTCCTGCCTGGTTCCGAGCAGACTGTCCTTCGTCTTCCTGAGTCGCTGCGGTTTGGAAGTGAGGTGAGCAGCCAGTCTCCAGCCTCCAGCAGTCCCCCGCCAGGTAGCGGCCACCTGGGGGCAGCGCAGGCCTGGCGAGCCCTGCGCCGTGGGGAGGGCTGATTCTTGTTATGTAGCAGCTCTTCTCGTCGTGTCCTCAGGCCGAGGAAGGAGGAGAGGCTCCCATGGGTGCTGCCCTCTCGTGAGGATGCTGCCCTCTGGTCTCCCAGGACTGCCACGCTGGGGGGCAAGGTTTCAACATGGAGACTCGAGATTCAGACCAGAGCATCAACCATGCATCTTCTGATGTTTGCTGAGGTCTGCCCTGAGACCTCGACCAACCTCCAGATTCACCCTCACTGTCACCTGCCTTGTGTCCCCAAGCCACCTGGCAGTGTGCACCCTGCAGCCTGAGGCCCAGAGAGAGTCCTCTCTCTGTGGGCATCACCCAGCAAGGCCTCTCCCTTTGCCCTGTCCCTCCATACCGCAGCACTGACCCCACCTGCAGCTCAGGATGAGAGGGACAGCAGTCTCCTTGAACGCAGGTGCTCTCGGCTCTGCCCTTTGTGGCCCTGCAGGCTCCAGGGGATGGCTGCTCCCTTCTGACAGGGGTTTACTCCTATCCAAGGATTCTCTGTATAACAGTTCTTTGTACTAAATTCTCCATCTCGAGGCCGAGACTTCTCCCACCTCTTGGTGCCTCCTTCCTCACCCACCCTGCCTCTGTCCTGCTGGGAGCCCAGTGGGGCTGCAGCCTGAGGTTGCGTTAATAACTCAAGGCTAACAGGTGACCAAGGCTGCAGAACCGACCCTCCAGCCTGCTCGGCCTATGACAGGTCAGGAAATGTGGTTTTATGCTGTAGAATCTCCAGATTACCCCATGGGGCCGTCACTGTGAGAGGAGGCTCCTCAGAGCAGAGGGAGGCTTCCTCCCGGGGCAGGAGCTGCTAGAGACAGATCTGCTGCTTTGAGAAAGGACAGCCCGGTCACTGCAGAAAATGAGAAGCCGGAGGATGAGCACGGCTCCCAGCGCCAAGGTCAGGAACTTTGTTCTGCTGTTCCTGCCTGTGCAGTTCATGCCTTTTGCCCGCCACAGTCCCGCACGCAGTCGGTTACTAAGTGTCTCGGTGTGCAGCTCTCACCAATAGCGACTCTGTAAGCCGCTGGGTTGTGCTGGAGACCTCTGGATGTCTCTGAGACTCCAGGCCTGAAGGAAGGCCGTGGCAGAACTGTAGGAGTAGCTGCCTCCTCTGCAGCATGGGTGAGGGCAGTATCCCTGGGGGTCCATGCACATCTGGCAGCAGAACCCAATATGTGAGAAGGGCGTGGTATTTGTCTGGTAGAAAGCGTCCCTGGAGGGACTGGGCAAAGCCAAGCCCCCTTTTCACCCAAATAAGTGCTCACACGGTAACAAAAAGTGAAAAGGGGTATTGCGGGGGAAAGCGGCATGGCTCACTTAACTTGCTCAGAGCACTTCTCACTAGGCCTCCATCAGGGTAAAGGACGCCAGCTTCCTATCTGGGTTGGTGTGCCGGGGGCAGGTTCCCTGTGGAAACAGGGCAGTTGCAGGAAAGACAGGAGGGTGTATGGAAACAGTTCAGCTCAGTGCGGACGAGCAGGTCCCGGCTGTGATGAGCACCCAGCCATCCTGAGTGCCCCTGTGGGCTCACAAGCCCAGTCACCACACAGGCCTCTTGCTCTGCCTCAGCCCAGTTGGAGAACACACTGGTAATACAAAGCACAGTGTGTTGCTGTCCCTACTCTGAAGGGATAGAGTAAGTAACGTCGCTTCTCCCTTTTTATTTCAAGTGGGCTTGTGCATGGGTAAGATGGTCTGTTAGTCTCAATTTTCTAATCAGTTACTTCCCGGAAAAATAGTAACTCTTGCAGACTAGAGTGCTCCCTAGCTAATTAAATTGTCACCATGAGACACTTAAAGTATGAATAAGGTGCTTGTGAAATTTGCAAACATGATAAGCTTAACCACATTTGCAGACATGTCATAAAACAGTGAAAACCAAAGGCAAAGAAACAATCTGGAAAACACAGAGGAAACAGCCTGCATGTGGGGCAGCAGCACCCAGGAGTGCTCAGCCAGAGCGCAGCAGGGCAGGGCAAGCTGGATGAGTACTGCCACCAGGATCCCACACCCACCTGAACCTTCCAACAACGAAAGCAAGATGCAGACATTCTCAGGTGCAGAAAAACAAAGATGGTTTCTCTCCCATGGACCTGTGCGAAGGAAAATGCTGCAGGAAGTTCTTCAGGCGGTAAGAATGGAGGAAATCATTCCTCCAAGATGTGTGGGATGAAGGACAAGATCTGCAACTCTCTGTGGAGCTTTTGCTCTCCGTAGACTTAATGTGACACACAGGGCTGCACAATGTCCAGCAAAGTGTGACCCGTAAGAAGAGACATGACGGATTGAACCCTGCCCTGGAAAGCTGGGCTTTGCAGAAGACACACCTATGAGAAGACTGAACAAGACACTGTTAGTCATGATTCCTGAGACGCACGAAGAACTCAAGGCTCCATAAGTAAGGAGAAACAGTCGGCCTAATTGCAAACCCGAGCAGCTGTTGGAACCAATACCTTGCCACAGAAACGATGAAGCCAGCAGACAGGAGGTGGGAGGTGGAGAGAGGAGGGGAGAGGCCAGGCTCAGCTCGAGAGGCCCCCCACCTGGAAGGCAGAAAGGCTGAAGTCCAGCAGGTACAGGGTGGGCGTGGCCAGCTCCCATGCACTGCAGAAGGCTCAGCTGCTCTGGAAGAGAGCTAGGGGTCTTCTGAGAAGACCGACTGCACACCGGAGCACGTCGCTGCGGAGCCCCGGAGGGCAGAGCAGTTGCCGCAGACCCATCCACTGCCTGCCTGGCTGTTTCAGTGGTGGTCTTCAAAGCCTGGAGACCACCCCACTCCTTCCACAGGGAGCAAGGGAGCCGGGCAGTGGGCGCGGGGGGAAACGTGGCTCGGCAGCGATTCCCCAGCACCGCACCCTGAGGGGGAAAGCTGTGCTCCCAGAGCTGGCCCTCAGGAGCTGGCGGGGCGGTGGGGAGCAGAGAGGCCTGTGGGCAGGGTCGCGGGGTCACAGAGTAGAGCAGGGGGCTGCGTGATGGACGCTGTGGGTGTGGGGCTTCTACCCACATCCGATGTGCGTTAGAGTTCATAAAGTTCCACACCAAGAAAGCAGAGCTTCATCTCACTGATGTAAATTTGAAGACCAAGTTGGGAAGAACCTGCTTTCTCTAAGTCGGAGAGTTTGTGTCCTGCTCATTGCTGACCACACGTCTTTACCTCCTTATACTTTACGGGCACTGTGGGGTGTGAGGGTCCACTTCCCCCGGCCGCCACACAGCCACTGATAAACTTGTTCCTTTGCAATTCTTTAAGGTGCGACCTTAAAATCCTCATAGGGTGGGTGGTGGGAAGAATAAGTGTCCCCCGTGAGGCCCTGGATTGATCTCCAGAGCCTGTGGCTGTTAGCTTACAGGGCAAATGGGATTGAGGCAGTGGGATCCACGCGGCCTGGGGACTGTCCTTCCAATACCTGGGCTTTCCCAGGCCGGCTCAGGGTCATCACAGAATCCCACACATGGACATGAGTGCCAGCCTGTCATGCACCAGGCCCTGGGTCCTGTCCCCAGCACCACACGCACACACGCGCGCGCACACACACACACACACACACTCACAGAGCCTCCACCAACCACTGCTCTGGTAGAGGGCACTGGAGCCAGAAATACCTCGCATCTCTGGAGGCTGAAACCAACAAACTAACAGAAAAGAAGCCTCAGACACCCTCTGAAGTCCCCAGAAGGGAGCACAGGTCTGCTGACACCTGCTTCAGCCCAGGGAGACCGGTTTGGACTTCTCCTGCAGAGCAGGCAGGTGATTGAGGGTTACAAGAGTTGCCTGCTGGCCCTTCAGGGTCTCCCCCGGGTGACCCCTGCTGGCATCCTTTGTGCTGATGAGAAATGCCACTCCTGGATCCCTTCAAAACTCACTATTCTAGTCCTGAGGACTCCAGAGCCTGCCCTTGTCACCTCCCAGCTAGCCCATCCAGGGGTGGGGCACTGCACTAGCAACCCGGCCTGGCCCCTTGCTATGTGGGCCAGCGTCTAGGAAGTAGACGCCCATGGTCCGGGGCACTTGGCTTCCTGTGTCCTGATTAGAAGCATAGCCTTCTTCTGGCCAGGCTGCCGGGTGGTTATCTGACACTCATCAGCTTGTCTGCGTGATCCAGGTTTCCTCCCACGGCCGACCAGGGAGTCTCCGGCCTCTGAAGCTCTCCTGGTGGGTCAGTGGCTCACCTCATTCAAGACGGTCCAGATGCTCTGCTCGCCCAGTGCCCTCTGCCATGCCTGTCAGCCTGGGAGCTGCAGGTGGGGCTGTGGGCAAATGTGACAGATGGTGACACTTGGTCTCCGCCTGAGGACCCTCCGAGAACCTCCTGTTGGAAGCACCAATCACCACTTCATCCCCTCAGGGGGGACTTATCAGATGTGTGTGGAGCTCAAAATAAATGAATTGGAAGGGAAATCTGCCCGCGAACGCTGTGTTCTGGGCTCTCGTGTCAGCAGGTTGCAATTAGTTAATTAAATGCCTGGGCCGACAGAATGGCCCCCACGGTGTCGCTGCCATGCAGACGGCTCCTGACACATGAGCAGGGCACGCTGGAATCCACAGTGGGCAGCGGATGCCTCCCACTGGACGGGTCCTTCCTGAAAGGTCAGCTGCAGGCCTGGGGAGAATATTTGGGGGATCCAGCATCTGAAGTCACTGAAAGGAAAAGAGGAGAGCCGAGCATTCAGAGAACTCAGCCTTCTGCCGACGCCGGGCCTGGCCACCGCAGGCAGAAACAGGAGGGGCTGAGGGAGAAGCCAGGGAGGAGCACCAGATCACTGCGGCAGAGGAGCCTGGTGGGAACGCACCTGGCTCTCAGGCACTCGGGGCCTGAGTGTCGCCATGCACTCCTGGCAAAGGGCATCCATGTGAGAATCACTAGGCTCAGAGAGAGAGCCACCTCAAGCTGGTCCCTAGGTTTGGCTGTCCCTTCCTGGGCTCTGCCTGGCACATGACCTATGCAACACTAACTTGACACAGTGAACTTACTGTCCCAAGAGGGGCTTGGAAATAACATCTCCACAGTGTTGACGCCCCTTTCCTTCCTACCCTGGTCCTTTCCTCCTCGCACACCTGAGACTGCCAGCTCCCCCTAGCTCGGAAGACCCTCCTGCAGTCCCAGCCACTGAGTCCTCAACTGGGAAACAGCAGTAGATTCCATGGCCTCCTGCCCACTTCAGCTCCTCTGTACACACAGGCCATGAGGTCTTTGTGCACTGGCCCAGGTGATGCTTCTGCCTGGAACCACCCGAGTTCCCGCTGCCCTGCAGACCTCTCTACCCTGCCCCCACACCATCATCTCCTTTGGGCCCTTGGATGTCCCAAGATTGTGCAGCAAGGAGCCTGGTCCTGCAGATGTTCACTGTTGGTTCTGGGTGCTTGCTGACTGGGAGCACCCTCCCGCCTCCTCCAACTGGGACAGTTTTTCAGTAGATTCTCCGGGGTTCTCTGTATCGGCTCAGGGGTGACATTTGCAGATGCTAACCCCACTCTTCAGCCATGGCTTCATTGTGAAGTCCCTTTCCGACCTAGTGCTCCTCTGTCAGCACTGCGCACCAGCAGCTTCTGGACGCTGACATGGCTCAAGGGTGCCGTCTGACACTCCCTCTTGCCCTATGGTCGTGACTCTCCTGCTTTTGGAATTAGTTCCCTTTTCTGTGTCCAATAATCAGTCTGAACATGACAATGAGGACCTGGTGCTGGGAAGAGGATTCATCTGGGAAGGGCAGTGGCAACGGGGCCCCAGGCGTGGCCCAGCGGGACAGCACAGCCCTTGGGGCTCCAGTGCCTTGGGAAGCTGCCCTCTACAAGCGGGCTTCCCTTCAGACACACCCCATCTTCCTCCCGCCGGGGAGTGGCGAGAGTTGGAACAGGATTGGATGTGGAGTAGAATCAACCCCTCGTGGAGCCACCGGGCCGTGGTACTGGAGGGTCACTGTGATAGACACAGGGCCGGCCGTCTCTAAGACTGCACTTGCCTGCACACCCTGGGCTCAGCCTGACTTAGGAGCCATAGTGGCCAGGCTCAGAACACCTGGACAGGATATAGCCATTTCCCATGTCACTGTGGTCATTCCCTTCCTTGGAAGAAGTTGGCAGTTGATACTCAACAGGTGTTTGTGACTTGCACTGAATTAAACCTGGTTCCTCTGGACTCCAGTGGACACCAGCAGGCACCTGGAGGAGAGAGGTCGACTGCCGCCTCTTTCTCACTGCCCCTGCTCCAAGGTCCTCTGCTGGGCCAGTCCCACCCTGCCCCCAAGCTTGTACACCTCCCAGGGGCTCCTGGCACCCACAAGTCGGCCAGTCATGGGAATGTCCAGCTGCATTCAGTCCCTTCTCTCTAAGTTCTGGCTCTCTATGGAGTCATTGCTGCCAGGAGAGCTGGACCGACCTCCCTGTCTTTTCAACAGTTGCAGCAATTATGGATAGAGCCACTCAGTGGGGACTTAGACACGGCTCTAGATCCTAGAGTGCTTCCATATGTGCATCTCTCATTCATACTCAAGAACTTCCGGGGACAGGGACTAGGTCTCATATTGTTGAATGGCCTATAGATCATCACAGAATCTCAAGGAATACTTGAAAACAAATCAAGGAATTAGCGTCAGGGTTGTTTTTGTGACCTCGTAACCATCCTCTCTCTCCCTTCTGCCCTCCAAGACTCATTTTCCTCCTTGGGGTCTACTTAGGTTGGCACTACTTTCTGAACCTTCTGAATGAGCGCTTGAGCCACTCAGCTGACCTCACGGGGTAGAATGGAGGGAAGGAACACAGGAGCCTTGGGCATTGGAGTCACTTAGTCACCACCATGTCCAGCTACACCCCTCTTCTCAAATGGCCTTGTGCCAGCCATGTGGGGATAAGGCATCTCCATCTTCCCCAAGGAAGGGTTTGGCCAAGGTGTGGTCACACCTGGGTCCTGCAGGGAGGCCCTGTGCCCAGGTGTATCCACTGGCCTGCAGAGTGCACCCTTATAGGCAGAAAGGGTGTGGGAATCCAGGGGCAGACCCCCTGAGGCGCCCCGTGGAGTCACACTGACCTGCTCTAGACCTCTCGGCCTCCTGAGGCAGTGTCTGGCCTTCCAGCCTCCCTGTCACCAGCCACGTTAGGGGTTTGCTTCATATTACTTCCTTGCTGGGCTCGTGCCTCTCACTGGTCTCAGTTCCTGCCTGTGGACAGGAATTCTCCTGGTGAGCTGCCCTTGGCTGGGGCTGCCGTGTGGGCTCCATGTTCAGTGGTAGAGAACTGCATTGCTAACTGTTCCCCTTCAAGACAGGTGGGTGTGTGTCCTGGCTCTTCATGGAATATGTACCCACAAAGTGGTCATTTCAATAGCTACAGACTAGCAGTGACTTTTGAGGACTTCATCCCCATATCTGAGGAAGTCTGGGTGTGAAAGAAGCTGAACTTATGGCCCAGTGACTCGGCCTAGCACACAACAGACAAGTGTCACACATGCCAGGTTGGGTGCACTCTTAGTGCCTGGACAGAGAGCTGACTAGCAATGGTCAGTTCCAGCTGGACACCACGAGATGGTGAAGTCATTGTCGGCTTGATGTTTGTGTTGAAGGGCTGGGTAGTGTGGTGGGATAGGGATCACACATGTCCTCAGCATTGGCTGTTTCAGATGTTCCCTGTCTTATGCAGCAGGCGGGAAGCTGGGTGTGCCTGGGTGCCGAAGGTGGATCATTCAACACGCACAGAAGCTCCCTCTCTGCTGGATCTATGCGTGAGGGAAGTCTCGATCACCTCCTATTCCTGGTCTCACCTGCTTCTCTTCCTTTCTCAGCACCAGACCAAGTCCCTCCAGATCCGGGTCGGAAGCCAGGGCAAGAAAAACACGGATGTGAACAGCCACACCTCCTGTGGCTGGGCTTTTCCACCAAAAGGAATGACAGCACTACCCTTTGAAGATGACACCAAGGACATCAGAGGGCAGAAGCTCCTGTGCTTGATGGTGTGAATGAGGCAGTTAGATGGGAGAAAACAGAGAAACGGCACATTATGCAAACAAGTATTTTGAAATCTGGTGAAAACAGAAAGTTATAATGTGCAAATAACTGCTTTTATCAAAGACCTTAGCGTTTGTGGTACAATGTCCACAGATTCAGGGCGTGGCAATGGTGGAAACGAATCCAGTGACATGCTGCGGATCTCAAAGCCCTGGGATTAATGGGCTCCTTGTGGCTGGCAGCTAATGTGTAGCTGGTACCATGGGTGTGCTTGCCACATTCAGGTCTCACTCTCTGTGCCCCTTATGACCTCATTAAGGCACCCTGCAGATGCGGCTGCCACATTGGCCCCACAGTCAGTGTGGGGTCCCCCAAGGGCTCAGCATACCTTTTCTTTGCTTGAATGAACACTCTGCCTGGCTGGAGGCATAGCTGGGCCTTGGACCACCTGCCCTACAGGGGCTTAGCATCCAGGTGTGCCCTTGGGGACAAGCCTCAGGTCCCCTCTTTGCATACTGCCTCCAGCCCCGAGCAGCTCTGAGCTTCAGGATCTCCCTTGCTGGCTGCGCGCTCCTTTCTTAGCAGAGCAGGCAGCTGCTGAAACTGTTTTCCTCTGAGTGGCTCCAAGGGTGTGCACTGGTGTGCACCTCAGACCCACTGAGGAGCCTCATGGAGTCACCAGCTTGAGGCTTGCTCTGTCCACCCTCTGCTAGTCCTCAGCCCTCTCTGCCTTGCAGTGGACACGAACTCCCAGCCACTGCTTGGCTGAATAACCTCGCCATTCTTGGGGGCCAGAGACATCAGGGTGGATATTTTGGGAAGACAGAGCCCCATTATTCATCACCCGAGCTAGGGACAGAGCCTCCGAGGTAGGTGGCTGGTGGATCCCACACAGTTGGGGGCAGACCCTGAGAGAGCTCGCCTGGTGGGTATACTCTCAGCAGACAGGGCAGCTCTGGCGTGGGCATGCCTTCGGGCTGCAGCTGATCACACACGTGGCTCTGGATCCACACAGTTCTCCACTTCGCTACCTGAAGCTACACGTGTCGGCACCACCAGCTCTGGAAGCCTCAGTTTTTTCTCATCTGAAAATGGGGCTCATAAACCTCTAAACCCTGAGGTTAAAGACAGTGCATGACTGGTGGGCAGCAACATCATGCCTAGTGCCCACGGGGACTCTACTGAGACAATGATGGCAAATCCTAGTGTGTGGGGGCAGGGGTCCCTGTGGGCATCTCTCGTCATACTATGTGAAAGAAAACTCTGGGCTCTTGTTAAATGAAGACTTTCTCAGGCCTGAGCCGTTGTACCCGCACAAGCCCACAGGTGCAGTGCAGGCAGCGCACACCCTGGCCACGTGGCAGCAGGTGTATGGAAGCAGCAGAGGCTGCGGCAACGCGTTCCTGAGTGGCTGCCCAGCTCTGTCTCAGGTACCTGTGGACCTAGGAGTAGGTGGGACCCCCAGGGGTGGCCTGGCCTTGTGTGTGTGTCTCTGTCTCAGGTACCTGTGGACCTAGGAGTAGGTGGACCCCCAGGGGTGGCCTGTCCTTGTGTGTGTGTGTCTCTGTCTCAGGTACCTGTGGACCTAGGAGTAGGTGGGACCCCCCAGGGGTGGCCTGGCATTTGCTGGGAGTCTCCCACTTTCCAGATGTGGGGTTGGTGGCAGCGGTGGGGCAGCTGAGGTGACAGGTTGGAGTCCCTGACTTCATCCAACTGCTGCATTAACTATGGCTCAGAGGGGCCAGCCCCCAGGGCCTTCTTGGAGAGCCGGCCTCTCTGCCAGGTCCCAGCAGAGTGTCTGGCACCTGCCAGGGCTGTGGTGTCACCTTGGAACTGGAACAAAGGCCATGCCCTTTGAAAGAAGGGGAGGAACAAGCCCGCTCTCGGACCCTGGGATGCGGGCAGGCTTCGACCCAGGAGGGAGCGTTGACCAGGAGAAGACTGGGCCAGCATCTGTAGACACGGCAGGAGGGAGGATCGTGGTTTTGGCAGGTTGACCAGCTGCACCCCAGTGCTCATCCCTCACCAGGGAGAAGGGAGTTGGTGTCTCTGGGAAGGAGCAGAACTCGGGGTGTGAACAGGCCGTGGAGGAAGCGGACAGACACTGGCACCAGGAGCCCTGCCCAGGGCTTCCAGACGATGACCAGTAGTGGCTGCAGGGGGAATCTGGGCTTGCCGGAAGTGCCTTGTCCTCAGAGCCACCTCGCGGAGCCCTGGGTCCTCCCCAGGTCCACCGGTCTCAGGCCTTGCTGAGATCCAAAGCGTGAAGTAGGCCGAGAGGAAGCACGTAACGTCCTCTAGGGATGCTGAGGGTGCACGTCTGGCGGCCACAGAGGGCAGGGCCTGGAGGGGAAGTCCCAGGGCGTGTCCAGCTCTCCTGAGGTAGGTGCCTGTGTGGGAGGCAGTGTGGCCCTGTGGTCAGTGCCTGACCCTGGCTCTGGCTTCGGAATCTTTTACAACAGGATGTAGATAAGAGGCGGGTGAGATAACAGGAGCAGAGGTGGCTGGCCACAGCCTTCCCAGAGGTGACCCGACCCGGCTTCCTCATCATCGAGGAGGTGCCGCTGAGCCTGCAGCCATGCTCAGAACACGCTTCCTGGCTTCCTGCCGAATGGCGAGCCACCGCCTGGCCTCACCCCTGTGCTGGGGCCAGCACCACTCTTCTTGAAACGTGAGCTCCGTGGTGTATTTCAAGGTCTGGAACACGATGTGGTGGGACGTGCAGAGAAAGGTGGCTTCCGTGATGAGGCCGATCACGTCTCTCATCTCACCTCCTTTTTTATGAATGACAAGAGCTGACAAAGCCTACGGATTCGACAAAGATCCCACGTGCAGTGCTTTGTTACCTTGCCTTCACGTTTATGTTAGACTGTGACTTGCTCACAGCTGCTGCATGGGTTCCACCCCGTGCCCTTGACGACACAGTTCTGCTCTCAGTGTATGTGAGCTCTTTTAAAATCGCATGTCACACCTGAGTGAGTTGTGCAGCACTTCCTTTCTGTGACTGGCTTACTTGTTTACATACTGATCCCGGTTCATCTGTGGTGCTTCAAGGACAGGAGGCAGCCCTTTGTACACACACCACACGTCCCCTGTCCACCCATGTGATGATGGCACAGGGGTTTCCTGGGTTTTGCGAGTAGTGCTGGGATGAACATGGGCACGCATACTGATTTCATCTTTAAGTATTTTCCCCGAAGCGGGAGTGCTGGGTATTGTTATTTTTTAATCTCTTCATCAACCTCCATACTATTCTCCCTAATGGCTGCACAAATCCACACTCCCAATCTGGGGTGCTAGGAAGCACCCATTCTTGTGAAGTTAGTGTTGGTGGTTCGGGTGTTGGGGGTCAGTTCCAGGGGCAAGGGCTGGGGTCCTTCAGCACACAGCCTGTCTGCCCACCCTGGACATGCTGTGTGTCTGTCTGCCCTTCCTCCTGGAGCATCTCCAGTGGCCCAAGCCCCTGCTCACATCTTACCTGTAGGTTGAGAACCTTGTGCATCTTCTTGGGATCCCCAGATGCAGTGTGGCACAGGCCCAGAGAAGACCAATAGCACCCCTAGCCCAGCCAGTGTGGTGGCCAGCATGGGGTGTCCTGGCCGGGACAAAAGTCACCGGCATTGTGTAAATGGCTCTGGGCCAGGTGGTGCCATGGAGACCACGGCACCCTGCTGTGGGACAGGGCCCGTGGGACCGGGCCACGTCTCTGGCATTTCACGCCATGGCCTTTGGCCACCCCCTCTTGTGCCAGGAGAGGAAGGTGTGATTTGTTCTCTGTGTCTGCCACACTGTTGCACCCCTGTGTACTGACTGCAGTCACAGCCCTGTGCAGAGCTAATTCCTGAAGGAAGGAGACGGACAGGGACATGCAGTTGGTCCCCTGAGACCAACTGCAGCACCATTGGCCTTTTTGAATGCAGTGTGCTCACAGTCACAGGGGAAAAGGCGGGGGAGTGACTGTCCATCACCTCAGGACCCGGTATCCTTGGGTGCCGGTGCCCCTCTCCTAAGGTGTTCTGGCCTGCCAGGTCTGCTCGTGTGCCTCGGCCTGCTGTGAAGCCCCCACAGCCTTCTCTCATGCTCCTGGGCCCAGGAAGGCCGGCTACCTCCCTTCCCTAAGCTGAGATCCATTAGCATAGACGCGAGGTGACATGGCTGGACCAGAACGTTGCCTTGCAGGACAGATGCCAGTCACTCTGGCCAGCTGACAAGGCAGGAAGGAGCTTGGTTTCCAAAATCACTTTGCCAAGCCCCACCTGAGGGCACGGCAGCTTCCCAGAGCTTGTAGGCTGGAATTAAGTGTGCTGCCTTTCCAGGTGTGGCCACTGGCTCAGCTCGGCCACTGCCCAAGCCCCCCCTCTGTACCGCCAAACAACATAGAAGGCCAGTGGGTCCTCATGTTGGTGAGACCCTCATTTATGAATCCACCCACTTGATAAGCTTTATTTGTGACCCTGGAATCAGCGCCTGTGGTTGTTGGAGGCTGCCGGGGACACTGCGGAGCTGTGAGTTTGGAACCTCCATGTGTTCATCTGGAGGAGGTAGAACCAGGCACCGCCTGTCTCTGGTTTCATTCTGAAAGCAAACAGTCTTGCTGTGGTCCCCTCAGTGCCGCGTCTGTGTGTTCCTGTTGGACACCGGGCTGTTGAAGTGGCCTGAACACAGCATGAAGCACCGGCCAGTCCCCAAGCCAGGGCCTTACAGATAGCCACGTGTAGGGACCCCAGACTGGACCACCTCAGACTGGACCCCACTCCCCTTTGAGAGTTCTTGGGCAGGGCCCCGGTTCCCTGAGGGCTGGCACTGCCCCGTCTCCTGTGCTTGAGCTTCGGTCACCACCTGGACGCTGGGGGCCAGCGGGCAGGCATGGGAGACAGCCCCACGAGCAGAGGCAGCTGAGATTGGGCGCTGGGCTTCTCTGTTTGGTCTCTTCCTCTCCTGGCTGGAGCCTGCTCAGCGTGCATGCCTCCCGGCAGTTCACGTGGCCCACCGCATCCGTGGTGGGACTTGGGCTGAGGTAAGACCTCCCAGAGCCGGGGCTGGGTGCTCAGCTCAGTCCTGCACATCATTCTCCAAGCCACCTGCAAGACCTCAAGGAAGGCAGGGCTGACTGGAGTTGGGGCAGAGGCTGGGCTGGAGACAGCTGTGTGAGGAGGCCAGAGAACTGGCCAGGGGGCTTTGCTCTCACGGGCATGGACTCATGCACATCATCTTCCGGGGGGGACGTGTTGCTTCAGCTGACTGAGCTGAAGAAGGAGGGAGGTCAAGATCAGCCACCAGATGGACTTGAGAGGAGATGAGCCTACAGGTGGCCCCTGCCAGCCTGCCTGCTGATGTCCACACCCTGTGGTGGTTAGGTTGGCCTGCGGGGCTGTTGGCATGTGGCAGAGGGACGGCGTGTGTTTTCTGAGGCTGGCCATGGGACAACCTGGCTTTGCACTCACTGGGGCCCTTTGATCACTTGCCGCAGGAGGCCAAGCGCTATGTTTGGAGACTCAGGCATCCCTGGGGAGGGTGTGAAGCACCAGGTCTTCTTGGTTCTGGTGTGGCCCTCACCCTGCGCAGGCCCTCCGTCTCACAGCCTCGTAAGGTGCCCGAGGCAGCACCATTTGGCAAAGCGGCTCCTAGGCTCTTGATATTCAGAAATTGGTGAGATAGGCAGTGAGTGTTGCTTGAATTGTGAGCCTGGGGACCTGGATGTGCAGCCCAGATCACTAGCACGGCCTCCCTCAGCCAGAGCAGAATCCTAAGCCGTGGACCTGTGGAGCTGCTTGGGCTGTCTGTCCTGGGGTGCAGACCCCTGGGGTGCAGCACCATGCCATGACCCCAGCTAGCAGTAGCAAGTAACTGGGGTGGTCTCCCTGGAGCCTGCCCTGGGCCTCTTACCTGAACCATGTCCATGACGAAGGGAAGCAGCTGGCCGGTCTCATTACAGGCAGCTGCTCAGCAGGCACATTTGCAGGGCTCTCCTCCGTAGCTGCAGCTCTTAAGCACTTGCCAGATTCTCCAGTTTCTGAGTTCTGAGCAACCAACCAGAGTGCAGAGCAGGCCACCCCGGGTGTAAGGACCCTGAACGCGGCTCGGAGGTGCACGCCCTGCTCACCTCCCTTCACTCTTCCCGGAGTCTCTCTTCACTTTTAGACCCCTCGCGGATGGGTCCTGGATCTGCGAGGTGTATATGTAACCGTGGCCGGCTGTGCTGTGCGATATGGTGGCATGAGCCACGTGGGGCTGCTCAGAGCCGGTTGATTAAAACGGAGTAGAGGGTAAGAGGCAGGTGCTCAGCTGCTCTAGCCCAGGAGGCTCCAACCACCATGCTGCAGAGTGCAACGAGGAGGCTCCTCATGGCTGCAGAAGGCAGCCGTCAGTGAGCCGAACACGTCAGTCTCCCGAATCACACCTCCTGTGAGGCTGATGCTGCGCCATGGTTCTTGGTGGACCTGCCTCCTCACCTCGCCCTTCATGAGAAGCCCTTCTGGGAAACCACGGTGGTCCCGAGCTCCGGTCTGCATTCAGCAACTGGGTTTCTCTTGGGACAGCACTCTGCCCTGCCTCTGTATGGTGGCGATGAGCTCTGGGGTCTGGCTGGATGCTTCGGGGGCTGGTGCTGAGGGCCTGGCAGGATGAGGACGTGCCTCCAGGACAGCCTGTTCTCTTGGCCACGGCAGGTCCCCAATGTCCTTCTGTCACATGGAATCGTCTCTCAATCGGCTGTAAGCCACACTCCGAAGCCACAGGCTGCCAGGGCTACGCATTCAGCAGCTGCCACTCTGTTCCCCGCAGCCGCTCAGACGGCGCCTGTTGCTCCAGGCGGGGAGAAGCTCGGCTGAGGGCATCAGAGCACCGGGCCCTGGAGCACAGGTGTCCATCTGACCTTGCATCCTCCATGTCAACTCTCCTTTTTCCTTCCACTCTTCTTTATGTTTGTGCCCCCTGGCTCAATACAGCCCCACCTTCCCTAAGTGTTGACCCTCATGGCCACCTTGAGCCCTGGCTCTTGGGTTCAAGGTCAAGAGCATGGTGGCTCCCTTCAGGAGTGCAGAGATACTAGTTCCCCACTTACCCACGTGCCTGGACCCCTCCCAGGTCTGCACTCTCTGCATTTAGGGCCAGACAGAAAGATTGCATGAGGGGCTGGTGCCTGTGGGTGCTGGCCATGGGCACTGTGGCCAGGGGCATTGCCTGGGCCCTTGAATGGGCATCTTCCCAGAGAAGGGAGTAGCTGAGAACATAGAGCGGTTAGGCGTAAAGCTGCGTGGGGCTCGCTGGCAGCCGCAGCAAGCCCCGTCTTTTCAAGCCCTCACCTTAGAGTGGAAGGGACATGGTGAACTCCTTTGTCAAGTTCAAGTCAGCCATGGTCTGCTGCTCTTGCTTCATCTTGACCCCCATATCTTCAGCAAATCCTGGGCCATCGTGCACCATTTCTCCCGATGTTCCTCAGGGAGTTCTTTTTGCACCAGCGCCATGCCATGACCCCAGCTAGCAGTAGCAGTTGCCTGACGGCATCTGAACGTGCACACCACACCCCTGTTGGCCTATGAGATTCCACCATGGAGGTCAGATCTGACACATCCACGCCGTCTTTGGTGATGTTTCCTGTAGTCCTATGCTGTCCCACCTCCTGAAAACACGCTGAAGAGACTGCACCAGTACCAGCCGGAGCTCAGGAGGCAGGGTGGAGAAGTGGGCATGCAGGGAACAGCACACGGGCTGAAGCCCTTCCCCAGACCCTGCAACAGGGAAGGGAGGCTGCGTGCTTCTTCTCCTCCAGAGTTTGCAATATCAAAACCACTGAAGTTGGGTTCTGCCCCAGCTCCCCTTTCCATGGAGAAGAGCTGGGACCCAACGCAAGTGGAGATTTAGCTTCTGGGCAACACCCACGAGAGCAGAGTGAGAAAGGAACTCTGAATGTTCCCAGGCTCTGAGAGTTAAGTTCTCAGAACATCTGTGATAGAGAAACCTGTACCTGAAAAGATAAAATCTTATGGGAAACATAAGGGCACCAGGTTGGGCATAAACCAAAGAAAGTCATTTGAGATTTGGAAAATGCTTGGTGCAGTAAAGCGATAAAGTATCTGTATATTTCCTGTTGATGCTGAAACAAATTACCCCAAACTTAGTGGCTCAGACCAACACACATGTGTCATCTTACAGTTCTGGAGGTCAGGAGTCCAAAGTCACTGAGCCGAAATCAGAGTGCCACAGAGCTGGTTCCCCCAGGACTCCAGGGAGAACCCCGTCCCAGCGCCCTCTGCTCGGCAGTCCCTCTGTCCTCAAAGTGCCATCTCCAGCCTCCTGCGCCTGGTCACTCGACCTCGCTGATCTCACCTCCACGCCCACTCGTGAGGACATCTCTGACTGTGTTAAGTGGAGGACAATTTCCCACCTCGAGATTCTTCATTCCCTCTGTGCAGCCCTTTACCATTTAGGGTACAGACTAACAGGTTTGGGAGTGTGGAGGGGCTCATTAGGGCATATTTAGCCGACAGCAGTTATCGTGACCTCTACATCCGAGCGAGAAAGGTCCTGACCTTGGTTATTTCTACTCGCTCCTGTTGAGACATTTTGAATGTCCACTGCAGTCAGATGAGCTAGAGTGCTTCTGTAGCTTCTCCGCTGGCAACAGGCTCTGGGGTGGGGGTCCCGGGCCCCACGTGCTGTGGAGAGAGCTCCCGGGTCTTTGTGTAAGTAAGTGTCAGCACACTGAGGCAAGGCAGTAGGGGGCCAGCTCTCCCTTCCTGTGACCATGCCTTGCCCCTGCAGAAAGGGGTGGTGGTGGGGACAGCTGTATCCCCACTCCTGCAGTGTTCAGTCCCCTGGCTCCGCCTCCTTCTTGATTTCCTCTCTACCAGCCCAAGGATCTTCTCTTTCTCTTCTTATTCCACAGAAGCTACAGACTCCAGCACTCCACTGAAGCTCTACAGATAGGACAGAGGCTTGGAGGAAAGCCTGTGTGTCCCCAGTGCCCTCAAGTGTGGCATATTCTCAGTGGCTCCTGAACCACCAGCCTCTGGGCCTCTGAACCTCATCACTGCCTGTGTGGACTCCACAGACCCTCCTGCTCCTGGTGGGTGCCCA
Organism: Marmota marmota marmota; assembly: GCF_001458135.2. Lineage (NCBI taxonomy): Eukaryota > Metazoa > Chordata > Mammalia > Rodentia > Sciuridae > Marmota > Marmota marmota. The sequence continues at coordinate 464,783 of NW_025999983.1, read as the reverse complement.
TACAGGCGAGGGCCTCCTAACTTGTCCTCACTGGTCTCCTGCAAACAAGAGGCTCCCGGTACTGGGGCCCATAGGAGGGCAGCTTGCTCCACCGGTTTAGATGTCACGGAGTCCATGACAGGCCATAGTGCACCAGAGCTGCTGTGTGAATGCAGGTCGGTGTGTGTGCATTTAGAAGTATGTCGAGCCTATGTACAAGCATCTGTGTGTAATGCAGCTGTGTGCATCTGTGTGCCTGTGTGCGATGTGTGTATATGTATGTGTATGTGCCCTGGAGAGCGCACAACTCGTGGCAGCTTTGGGACAGTCTGTAACCTGGCCTTCCTGATACCAAGTTCCTGTTGTCCCAGGTCCCTTGCTCCCCTGCGTCCTTCCCACTTCCAGGACTCCTACAAGCACAAGCTGGCTACAAGGTGCTCGGTGCTGAGGGATTCCCCACCCCGCTGTCAGGTGCTCAGTGTCAGGGGTCTTGCACACCCTCCCTGAGGAGCTCAGTGCTGGGCATCCCATGTGGTCTGGGTCACTTTAGTGGCTGATCAGATTGGCCCACTACCTCCTCTGATGAGGTAAATGAGCAAGTGCCTTGCTGTGGCTTCACATAGTTCCATGAATTGCTTTTAGAATAACAAGTTTTGCCTGTTCTATTCTGACCTTAAGGAATGAGTGATCACCTTGAAGGCATTAGTCGCATCAACGTTTCTGGCTGTTTGGAGGGTGCCCACCCTGGCCTGGCAGGGCCTCCTGGTGCCCCGCAGTCCTGGGAAGCACACTTTGTTCTGTGGTACATCAGGATGGCAGGCCAGAGTACTCAGTCTCCCAGAGGTACATCTTGTTGAAAATTCCTTCTGGCTGACAGCATGTCACCCGTGGTCAGGATGGCTGTCTGTCACGCCTACTCAGAATCACCTGGAGCAGGCATTGTGGCAGACGCGTCTCCCCTTGTCCTGGGACCTCCTGCTGTCTCTGGGAGCATCGTGTCCCAGCTCCTCTAGGGGTGCTCTGCAGGGTGACCGGAAGGCCTGTGGGCTCCCTCCAGCACCCGTGACACATGTGTAACATGACCTGAGCCCTGCTCCTTGAGTTGCTGACCACACAAGGTGGGCACCTCAGTGCGGCCCCCCATCCCTTGAGGGTGGTAGTGTCTTCTGGGGGCTGGCTATGAGAAGCAGGCAGCCCTCCTGATCTTCCCCACAGTGCCTTCCAGCCGTAAGCACGGGTCATGGGTCTTTATTTTGGGAGAAACACATGTTCAAGGTTTATTAAAAGTCTTTTTACACAGAAAGGAAGAAGTAGCTGCTGACTTTATATATGAGTAAATATTGTAAGGAAAAACCTCCTAAGCTGAATTCTCTAGGTTATAGTTGTTTTGATATTTGCTGATAAAAAGATAGTTAATCTCTTGTGACCCAGCAGATCCTAGAATCTATACCTTTCTAAGTCACTGGAAGACCATTTCACTTTTTTTTTTGTTTTTAAAGGTGGTTTTTCCACGTTTGGTTTTCAATGATTGATGCCTGCCAGACTGCAGAGTCCACTTTTATTTCACATACAGAACCCCATGAAGAGCCCAGCAACTCTGCAGAGTCACAGGTAGGAGGCTCTGGAACTGAGGCTCCCTGTGGTCAGGAGCCAGCAGGACTGAACTCGGGGAGCTGTGAGGACTCTGGGAGGGGCGTGGAGACTGGTGGGAGCCCGGCTTGGGGTGGGCTCTGAGGCGCCCAGGCTCTGGGGGTGGCAAAAGCCTCAAGCAAACAAAACGAGGTCTGGGGACAGTGGCCTCAGAGGCCTCTTGCAAGTGTGTTTGACTGTGTGTTTGGAAACAAGGTGGATGGTGAGGAGGTCTGTGGCTTCACTGACCTGGCATTCAGGACCACGGCGAGCTGCTCCACCTAGGTGGGGTGGGGCTGTGAGATCTCAGTGGTGCTTTGCAATTCTCGAACACTGGGAATGTTGGAGATGGTGGCTTCAAAGGCTGGTTGGGGACTGGGTCTGGGTTTGGCCTTTGGATGACCTCTGGTCACCAGAGTGTGGCAGCTTGTTGGAGGAGTATGCTCGGTTCAGCCTCTGCTTGCAGCCACTGTCCAGGACCACTCCCTCTGGGCTCTTCTTCGGGCCATGGATGTCAGCGGGAGGCACGGGACAGCAAGCCCTGGGGTGAGTGTCTTCATGGTGCTGGTGAAGGCCCAGGACCAACTCCTGATGGGAGGTTCTTGGCCTGCCCTGGGATCCACCTGCGGGTGGGGACTCCACCTGCATTGTGCGCTCCACCCTGCCCATCCTGCCCTGGCCCACAGGCTTGGGGAGACTGACAGGGGAGGTAATCAGCTAAGAGGGTGGGAAGGAATGGTATTGGGCCTGTGTCATCTTCACACAAGGTTCCCAGAGGAGACTGAGCACTGCAAGTCCTCTTCCAGGCTCGTGTGTCTCAGGCATTCTGGATGAGGGCCAGCCTGGGTCCTGAGGGCAGCAGAGGTCCTTGTCTGAGCAAGGAGGGCTGCCTGGTGGGATAGGTGTGTGGGTTGGGGTGGGCAGGGGCCTGGCTACTCCATGTCCTAAGAGAAGCGCCTCGTGCCGGCCCCACTCCCCCTCTCTGGGGTGCCTGGGAACTGTCGCCGGGAGGTAGGTGCTGGCTCCCTGCAGTGCAGTCGGAGGAGCTGAGGAGCACACCCCTCCGCACACACCAGGATGGACACCTGTGGCAGCAGGGCCCACTAGGGAGCTCGGCTATGTGCCTCCTGGCCCAGGCCCTGCCCAGGGCCCTGGGAGCTGTCAGTTATTATCACTTTCATGTCACGGGGAAGAAGCTGGCTGTGGGTTGGGGACACCTTCTTCCCACAGGCGGCAGGCCTCATGCCCTGGATGGCTTTGTGCTTGTCCTTCTGGGTCCAGGACCGCAGAGAGGACTGCTATACCAGGCTGGGGCTGGGCTGCCCAGAAAGCCAGGGCGCACCTCCTCACTCTCCCCATTTCTGCAGCCCCCTCCCAGCCCAGAGCAGGCAGAGGTGTGTCTCTGGGTTGGGCTGCTGGCCCGGGGCCAGCTGATGCTGGAGCCCGGAGCGGGCCCCTCAGGTTCTTGTTGCTGTTCTTGGCAGGACACGGTCTGAGTGGAGGACTCTTCGTGAGCCTGGCTTTCTGCAGTGCAGCCTCCTCCTCTGTGCAGAACGTCCGTGCGCCTCTCCCAGGGGCCAGGCTGGAGTGTGTGCATCGTGTGGCTGCGCTGGGCTGGTGTGCCCCCTGGTCCAGGGACCTTTCCCATGACCCGCAGCTTCCTCAGTGGGCCACTCGCTGCTGTCTGGGGTGGGGGCGTCGCCAGCAGGGCTCCTGCCCCTCCCCACTGTGCTCCGGGGCTGATGGATTGTCCGTTGCCCCGAAAGGCATTCTTCTCTCCCTGTAGCTGCCGAAGAAGGGGGGCAAGGGAGAGGAAACGGAATAGAGGAGGCTGAACAGCTCCCATCTGTTGCGGCTCTGTGCGAGGGATCCCATGCTTGCATCTACCCAGCCCTCCCGTCTGTGGGCTTCCAGGAGTTTTATTATCTGGTTAACCCCCGGAGTCCCCAGAGCACAGGCCAAACTCAGTGAGCCAGTTTGGGGCGGCTGCCCCAGGAAGGCCCTGACTCTCGCAGACTCGGACTTCCAGCCCTCCGGGCCTCCAGCAGCCTTCCAGCAGCCTTCCAGCTGCTCTGCACACGTCCGGGCCTCCCCTCACGGCACTGGATTGGACCAAGGCTCCCCACCGCATGGGCAGCAGCAGAGTTCCCGCCTTCCTCCCTGCCTGGCCTTCCTCCTCTGGCCACCGACTCATCTTCTCAGTCATGGCTGTGTGCTTGCCCCTTGGCCTGACACCCTGTGGCCCTGGGTGCCCCTCTCCAGGGTCTTGCGATTGTGGGGCGTCTCATGCAGGCCACAGGTTTGGGTGCTGGTGGTCGGTTCTGAGTGTCTTCCCTGGCCCCTGAGCACTCACTTCCTCATCCGCGCACGGAAGCAGTGACCACGTTGGTGGGCAGCAGAGTGCACAGCGCCAACCAGGGCTCAGCAGGCTACTGAGGCACTGCCACCACGGGAGGTGGCCGAAGTGGGAGCTCTCCTGAGCCAACTCCTGTCACAGCTCCCAGGCGGCCACCCGGGGCTTAGGGAGCCAGGGAGCCTGCTCTGCCCTCCTTCCCCTCCACGGTGGCCCTGGAGTCTTGTGCCGCAGACCAGGGGGCTCAGGACAAAGGAGCCTTGAGGGCAGTCTGCAGGAGACCTGGCACATCAGAAATGCTCCTCTACACAGCAGGTGGCCCAGGTCACCTTCACTGTGCCCAGCAGGGAGCGAGGTGGGAGCCTCGAGGCTCATGGCTCCACCATGTAGCAGCTGAAGGAGCGCCCAGCCTTCTCCTTCCACAGCCCTCCAGGGCTGCCTGGGAGCACAGGGCCTTCCTACAGTGGGCAGGCTCTTAGAGTGTGGGAGGAGGAGGAGGGCATCAGCTCCTCCTCTGTGGCCAGCAACTTGTCCAGCAGTGGACAGCAGACTTCCAATGCATCTCTCACTGTGCCGTGTTGTGGCACTGAGTCAGCCAGAGTCTGACTCCAGATGACATGAGGAATCACCCTACAGTGTCAGAACCCTCTTTGCTGACCAGGAGCCTCCCATCTGCACGGTTTTCCCTTAGACCAGTTTGGAAATGTGATCTGGTGGGACTCCCGGGTCAGCATTAAGATTATTGTGTGGTGCACGCTTGGTTACTTGACAATGACTGATACATTTCAGAATGTGCATTGCAGTCTACGCACCCTGGCAGAGGGACAGTTCTGAGGACAGGTCCACCGTTTGCCAGCATCCCCAAAGGCCACATTGAGCACCCGAGGTCTTGCTTCAGAAACCGCCCCTGCATTTGGCCCCCCTTGGCCAGTCATCACATTGCGTCTTGCAAATAGGTCCTGCAAGTCTCTCCATGTGCAGACCTGGAATGGAGCAGGGCACCATTGATGCAGCAGGTGTCCACAGCCTGGCAGCTGGCCAACCACTTTCCCTGGGAGTGCCTGAGCCCCTTTGGGTCCTAGGGGAGTGTGGCGGGGGTACGGGACCTGCCCTGTGGCAGCCTCTTAGGGTGGCTCTGTGTCTCTGTGAGCTCTGAGGAAGGGCAGGTGATTCTGAGTGTTGAGAGCCCCAGCATCCTGTTTGAGAGCAGTTAGACCAGCCGTGCTTGAGCACAGCCAGGGCTGGGCAGCCAGAAACCTGGCCCAGGAAGAGCCATCCCACAGCCGCCCCAGGTCAGCCAGGCTCCCAGCCAGCCTCCAGGAGGGCAGCAGCTCACTGAGTGGGAAGTGTTTGCTGGGCTGAGTACAGAGCACCGACCTAGCATGTTGGAGACCCCGGGTTCCATGGCTAGCACACAGACACACACAAAGTATGTCCCCCATGCCAGCCCCACGGGACAAGGACCAGAGCTATGTGCCGAGGCATGGGCTGAGTCAGTGGGCAGAGGAAACCAGAGTCGGGGGGAAATCGCAGCGGTTTCTTCTTTCCGTTCAGAACCCTGAGCCTGGCCAGGGTGGGCTCTGGCAGGATCACGAGGAGGCTGACTCTGCACTCTGGCTGCAGGGGCCACTGCTGTAGGCCCAGAGGGCTTTTTCTCCTCAACACCAGCACCGTGTGACCAGAGAAGGGCTGTTGATGCTTCCGTAAGCTCTTCCGCTTATCCTTGGGTAAACATCAGCCCCGTGTTGTTACACAGATTATATATTGCCACGCTGCTTCACACACGTTCTCACAGACACAGGGACACTTAACTCCATTTGCCTCATGTCTGAGTTTTAAATATTAAACAAAGGGAATACAATGTTATGGGAAAAGCAGCTTGAAATCTAGATACGTTGGCCAGAGAAAATGATTTTGTCTCTTTCTGTTTAACTTCTGCCTTCCATTTTTAGCAGGCGCACTTCCCCCCCGCCCCGTGCACACACACACACACACACACACACAGCAACACACAGCCCTAACTCCTTTTGGTCTGAGCTTTTGTGTGTGGTACACTGTGGTCCTGTGTCTCTGTGAGCTGTCCCTTTCTTAGCCGTGAGGTGAATGCTGCCACACAGCTGGTTTTCTAGCCTGTCACTAATCCAGGGGCCAATGCCAGCCTTGGCCAATCTGGCCAGTCTGAAGGGTGAGTTCTGCAGAGAGTTCCAGAATACTGGGCGGAGCCTCAGGACGGTGGCCGTGGTCTAGGTGCCTACTGTATGTGTGTGGTGTGTTTGCAGCTGTGCTCCTTGGCCTGCACTGCTCTGATGGCAAGGGCAGGCCACGTGGGCCTTGGCCAGCGTGCTGTGACCCAGCTGGGCTGGTGGCTGTCTGAGCCTCCTTGATGGCAGGGGCTGGCCTGCATGGCCTTCCCCTCCTTCTGCCCCACCCAAGCCCCCTCTTCCATGCAGGCGGGCCCCACCCCTGGGTGAGATCCAAGGTTACTTGTTCCCTGTCTTTGCTTAGCACAGGGCAGACTGTACTCCTCACCCTGCTCCAGGACAGCACAGCACTTCCACTGGCCTGGGCTGCATGGACACACACACCTGTGATGCACACTCACATGTGCACACACCCAGCAACACACACACACACTCATACACGTATCACACACACGCACAAGTGCACACCTTCACACATGTAGGCTCCCAACATGCACACATGCTCACTCACACACCCCCCCATGCACATTCCGCAGGTCCACGTGCATATGCACACACATTCTTGTGTTGACAATTCACAGCTGAACACGTGTGCATGCACACAGGCTAACATATGTGCACACTTGCATGTTCGGGGACTGGCCTGGAGGGAGTGGCGGGCAGAGCCCTGGCTGTCCTGTGTGCTTGGTGCCTAGTGCACTGACCTCAGGGGGTGTGTGCCGGTGGTGTGTCACGGCAGCCACCTGGTGCTGCAGGTTGCTCCCTGAGGGAAGTGCCCGGGCTACTACACAGCTGGTGTGAGCTTCCATCAGCAGGAAGGTGGGGAAGGGTGGCCTGTCCAGGAGAAGGTCCTGGGCCAGAGGGGACCCAACAGGACTGGATCCCAGGGCCCAGGCCCTCAGCCCTGGGCAGGTTGCATGTCTGTCCAAGTTGAGTTGTCTTTCCTGAGCCAACTGCTGAATGGCAGCCCTGCGGCGAGCACCTGGGAAGGAGGCCCAAGGAGTGTGAGGGCCACCTCTAGGCAGGAGAGGGGCCGGCTGGTAACGCAGCAGGATGCAGAGGTGGCCTGGTCTGCTGGTGCCTGTGCGCCCCTGGTTTCTACCTGAAGGAGTGTCCCCTTGCTTCTGCGTCACCAGGTGAAGTCACAGCCACAGGCACCTCATGAGCTCGCCTGCTATTTTGGCATCTGTGCCTCTTAGCAAAGCACCTCCCAGATGTTCCAGCAGTGAGGACCACCTATCAGAAGGTAGCAGGCATTTCTTAAGTGCCTACTGTGTGCACGCAGACAAAAGACACCCTCTAAAGAAGGGTTACATGTCCCACCAAAGAAGTCTCTCAGCAGTGCCCTTGAGTTAGTCAGGGAGACAGGGAGACAGAGCCAGGAAGACAGACAGACGGGCAGGCCAAGAGACTCATGGGCAGACAGATGGTATCCAGATAAAGAGATGATAGATGAAAGCCAGGTAGGTGATAGATGATAAGGAGATGATACAGAGGAGCTAGATATACAAATGGCAGTTGATAAATGGATGGTAGGTGGTAGCTGAGAGCTAGGCAGCTAGGTGATAGATGGTAGGCAGACAGATCAGGGAGATGATAGATGATAGGTAGATGAGAGGGGATAAATGATAGACACAGGGACAGGTAGACAGGCGGCAGAGACTGCCTTGAGGAGCTGGTTCATGAGATGGTGCTGCCCAAGCCTGAGCTCTGTGGTCTTTGCAGTTTGGGAGAGCCCCAGCTCTCTCACTTGCTGCTGTCTTGGCCTGACCCCCTGGCCTCCTTGCCTCATCCCAGGTCAACTGTGTCCTAGCAGGCAAGACGGAGCTCCTCTGAAAGCCCGAGAGCCACCCGGAGCACTGACGTCTGGATGGAGAGGGAGACCCTGCGCACCTCCTCCCAGGGAGGGGTGCACTCCCCCGGGATCCCGCAGGGCGCAGCCTGAGGAAGCGCTGCTTTGCCTTCTGTGAGCCAGTTTTCCATTGTTGTCTTGAAGTAACCAGGCCTGGGTGCTCGTGGAGAAGTGAGGTTGACTTAGCTCCCTGTTTTGGAAGCTGAGAGTCCAAAGAGCATGGCACCAGCCCTGGCAAGGCCCTGGCTGCAGTGTCTCATGGCAGATGGCACCATGGCGGGGGCAAGTGTGGGAGCAGTCACTTGCCAGACAGGAAGTCAGAAGAGGGGAGTGACCAGGCTTTCTCTGTTACAGTAGCCCTTGCAAGGACTCAGGGGTCCCCAGAGAACTATGCAGCTGCCTTCGGGGCAGCACCCTGTGGCCTAGTCATTCCCGCCAGGCTCCCCCTCTTACAGGCTGCTCCCCCCAGGGCTGCCTCACTGGCCATGCCTCCAACCCACAAAACCTGGGAGCCGGCCACACCCACGGCCGGGTCTCCTCGACGCTCCCACCCACTGTGGGTGGTGGCCACGGGACCTCCAGCCCCTTTCCTGGTGTCTGCTGGCTGCTCCGGGTCCCAGCTGTGGGCCAACACGTGAGTGAGGAGCAGAGCCCTCCCAGGCCTGCGGCCCGGCTGGGGAGTGATTTGTGTGCAGACAGAGTTTCTGAGGCTGGAAATGCCCCAGACCACCCTGCGTCAGGCTGGTGGCTGCCGCCCTGGCCTGGGCTCAAGTGGCCAACCTGCACTTGCTCCAGCGGCTGGCATTGCAACTACGGAAAAGCCCCAGGGGCCTCACGGCTGCCTTCCCAGGGCTGGGCCTCCCATTCGGGTCTGGAGTTCTCTCCAGGAGCTGACGTTCCTGCCCACAAAGTGACCTTAGGGCTCTTTCCAGACACTCTCTGGAGGAGGTGTGGTGGCACAGGCCTGTCCCCAGCAGCCAATGCACCAGGGCAGCCTGGCCTGGCCCAAGGGGTGCACCAGATGGCTGTGGTTTTCAGCTGACTCAGTTTTCCTTTCAAGATTTTTTCTTGGAAAGAAAGATCTCTTTGTATTTGGGAGGTCTAAGATCCTTGTTGAATTCCCCTCTTAGCTAACGAAGCACTCACCCTCATAAGGGGAGTGTTGACATCATCTCCGTGTGGCCTCAGAGGGCAGGGCAGTAAAGGGAAACTGTAAGTGATTTCCATCCCTAATTTAAACCTCAGCTGAGGCATTTACCTGTCCTCTTTTCTCCTCTCTGTCTGTCCCACACAGCACCCCAGGCGTGGACACTATCTAGGAGTTATGTGGTTGAAGTCCACTACTACAGCATCTGGCCTTGCCCGGGCACCCTGCTATGTCCTGCCTGCTCTGCTGAAGTCGTGCACTCGATCCTTAGCGCAATCTGGGAAGAAGGCGGCTGTGATTCCCATTTTACAAGTGGGAAGCTGAGACACTGGGAGGCCAAGCCACCTTTCCAGGCCACCTTGGGGCAGTGCCCTGGCCAGGCCACTGTGCCAGGACGGCTCCCTGTGGCCTTGTGGCTGTGTGTGTTCACTCCTGGGGTCTGTGAATTAGCAACAGTCCCGCGTGGGTGGGGTTTCCACGGGAAGCCCACCTGTGGCCGTGCCAGCACCTTACTGGGCCACCCTGGAAGATCACACGCTTCCTTTCCGGGTAGAATGAAAACTATTCCTTATCGGTCAGAGAGAAATTTTTAGTGGTCTTGATTTTTAGAGCTTGAAAAATAGCCCACAGGAGGAGGTGCTCTAGGAGGGGCCTGGGCCCCTGCAGAGACCCATGCAGAGGGGTGGCGAGGTGGGGGTATCCAGGCGGCTCCTGGCCTCCTTCTCCTGGAGTTGAAGCTCAGACTTTGCCTGTTCCCTGATGTGTAGGCACCGAGCAGCTCGCAGAGACTCTGTTTTCTGCACCTGCCCCTGCTGCACCCCGTCCTGGGGCAAGGGAGGCGCAGAGATGGCATTGGCTGAGGGGCTCCAGAAGGGAGAATCAGCCTCATCTAGACCAAGTGCAGGTGGGTCTTCGAGTTCAGGCACCTACTGTAGCCATGGTGGGGACTCGCCTACGGTGCCAGTTTCCCAGGGCTCCCTTGGAGCCCAGGGACGAGAGGCTGGAATCGAGCACTGAGCCTGTGGAGGGTTGGTCAGCCATGTGGCTCCCAGGGCTTTGCTTAACCCAGTCACTGGGCCTTCCTGGTTATGAAAAGCTGAGGGGTGGGCCCAGAAGCCCTGACACAGTGTAGCCTTGTGCTCTGTGACATCTGGTCCACCAGGGACCACAAGTGGAGTGCTGGTCTGAGTGTGAAGCAGGGACAGGTTGCGTGGCCTGTTTTCACGGTTCCTTCTCTGGGTTTAAAGGTGCTAAGCACCAGACACCTACCCCTGAGCCACAGCGACCAGCAGCATGCCAGGCTGTGGTGTGGAGAGTCGCTCCCCAGGCCTCCTAACACTCCTGGCTCTAGGAGGCGGCCTCTCGGCTGGTGTCCTGCCCTTGAGTGACAGGCAGTGACTGGCTTGTCGCTCCTCCACTCCACTGACAGAGCACCAGGCCAAGGACTGTCCCATGCTTGTCCCCCGCAGTGCCCCTCCTTCCCAGCTGTGAGGACCCCGCTGTGCTCCTACCCACTGCGCTTCCCTGGGCTGCGCCTGCCTGTGGGAGGCCAGGGGCCTAGCTTCCTGATTCCTGGCTGGATGGCAGTAGCCCGGCATCTCCTCTCCTTGACACAGTGAGTATTTGGGGTTGCTGTGTATTCATCTGGACAAGAGCGACATTTTACTTTATTTATTTATTATTTTGTGGCCTGGACCTGGGCCTTGCACTCACTAGAGCAGACCTCTGCCACAGAGCCCCAGCCCAGCCCTAGGGTAGGTTTTATGTGAACACCCATGCCACCCTCTGGGCTGAGGGTCCCCTCCCACAGGCAACGTCTCTGCAGTCAGGGCCCTTCTTCCACCCCCTGGTCCTCTGCGATGGGTGTGCCCAGGCCCGGCACGGAGCTCTGCCATCCACCTACCTAGGAACTGAAGAGGGAGGTGGCTGGATTTCGCTGTGTCCAGCGGCAGCCAGAAGGAGGCAGAGTCCCTGCCAGCACTGCCACCTTCCCTCAGCAGAGGGAAGAAGCCGCGGCTCCTGCGCCATCAGGACCTAGGTGAGGAAACCCTGGGCCCCGGGGCCATTGCGCCTTCTCCACGCCAAGCTCAGGGCCTTTGGGCTGAGAGGATGGGGTCACCAGCACAAGTAGCCCCAGGAGCACCCACTCCCCGGTCAGTGCCCCTCTGCCCAGGCCCCTCCTGGGTCTCTCCACAGTGCCAGCCTGGCCCTTCTGTTCCCCCCAGCTGTCTGACCACGGGGCAGCAGAGCGCGACTCCACGGCACAGCACGAGAGCACAGCATGCCGCCCAGGGCCGCCCACCTGCCGCTCACCCCAGCCCTGGGGTACCTACCTGGGAGTCAGCACTGGACCACCAGGGCTCCCGGAAGACTGCCTCGGTATCCGCCCAGCTGGAGGAGAAGCCAATGTTTGTTTGGACAATGCGCATCCGCTCCTCCGCGCTCCTTCCCACTGGCTGAGGGAACTCTGTGGAGTATACACAGAAACTCCTGTTACCGGCAGAATCTTAAAATATTTATACTGCATACAAACAATGCCAAGGCATTCCCTAAGAGCCATATATTGACTTAATAAACACAGGCCCATTATGTAGCATTTGTCTTGTTATGTATAACAAGCTATTGATTACAGTAGATTAAAATCTGAAGGCAGAGAGCGCAAGATCAGGCTTCTATATACAACACACCCGGACTTCCAGGCAGGAGCAGGCTCTTTGCCCTTCATACAGGGGCATGGGACACAGCCTGAGGAACCGGCCTCTGCAGGGAGACGGGGGAAAACTGCCCTCTGCTTTGCCTCCTCCTGCCCTGTGAGGTCCCCACAGAGGGAGGACGTGGAGACCAGGAAGAGGTGAGGCCCTCCTCCCTCTCCAGTCACGCTGGGCCTCTCCCACTGCCCAGGCCAGAGTCTTCCAGACTTAGAGGAAGCAAACACGGGGTTGTCCCATGAACACTGGCTTCTGTGAGGTGTGCATTCGTCTTAGTAGTTTGTCTCTGGAAGTGAAGAGTCCGACTGCCTGAGGGAGAAGCCCCCAGCCCAGCCTCTAAGGGCCTCCACACCCGGCCAGGCCCCCGCTGTCTAAGTCCTGGGTCACAGGGCTCCACGGGGATTTGCTGCTCCGAGGTTCAGGCACAGTGGGGACTGAGGGTGATAGGGCGTAACTGGGAGGGAGCAGCGAGTGCCTGGCATGGGAGAGCCTAGCCGAGCACGGCCTGTGGGACCCTGGCTTCTCAGAACCTGCTCCTGGAACAGAGAATTCCGGTGGATGAGCCATCTCTACGTGGCAGCAGGGAAGGGGCTGGGTCTCCCCAGGGAGGCGGCACGCCGCAGAGACCCTGTGATCAGGCCGGGGAGGTCCCTGCCTGCGACTGTGCCAGGCCTCTCCACCTCTCCCCTAGCTGGGGTGCTGCAGCTGTGCCTGCTGGGGGCAGATGAGCACGTCCCTCCTGGCTCCAGGGCAGGGCTCTGTTGGTGTCTCGAGACTGGCTGTGACGGATCACTTAAAACATGGAAGGCGGCAATGCCACAAATCAGGGCTCTGTTTTCTCCCACCCGGGGAGCAGGTGGCAGAGACTTTACTGGCTCATTACTGCATCCCACCATCTGCCAGTCCAACCACGGAGCCGCTTTTCCATCCAGCATCTAGACAGGGTGGAGCCGTTCAGAAGCGCCGGGCCGGGAGGAATGGGGGCACGCACTGTGGCTGTGTGCTGAGGACTCAGCAGAGCTCGACAGTATTCAGGTCAACGTTTCCTCTTCGCTTATTGCAGCTGTCCCCTCTCTGTCTAAACGGACACAGGCCTTTAGTGAGTTTTCAGAGCACCCATCTCAGACTTCATGGACATGGCCTCTGCTTTCACATGCCCCTTCTCTCAGAAGGAGGCTCATCTGATTAAGTGGTGCCACTGCAGTTGGGTTGATTGGGGCAAGCCAGTGAGCTCTGGGTGCACAGGGCAGTGCAGCTGCAGGGAGTAGCCCCCGGGCTGCAGGCAGACAGGCCTCCAAGGCCCGCCCTCGGCTTCCTCCCGACAGCCTCAGGCCTCGGCGTGGGTGGGTTCTGGCTGACCCCACCCCGGGTGAGCCTCAGGGTTCCGCGCCGCAGTTGCCCACAGCTTGCAGCTTTACAGGAAGTGCAGCCTGGGGTCCACTTGTGCCCAGCTCAGCCCTCTCGCCCGGGCTGCGGTGCCCACATTTAGGAAGTATTCCTTGGCCTGGATTTGGTCCCTCCTGGTGGAACTGCCATCCTAGGAGCCCTGCTTGCCCAGCTGGGGACGGGTTCTCTTTTCCAGGGCCTTTCCCCTGACTGATGGCAGGAAGCAACGTAAGAGCTGAGTAGATCTCTGCTTCGTCATGGTGTCCTACGTGTGGCCCAGAGCTCAGGCGGCTGAGGCAGGGAAGCGCAGGCCCGGGCTGATCATTCTCAGCATTAAAATCTGACTCAGGAGAGAGTAAAGGAAGGGTGGCACTACCCCTGGATCCACGTCACTGAGACCACAGCCAGGGGGTCTGCTTTCCTCCTCTGCACAGGACTGTGGCCCACTCCCAGGCCTGTGTGCCCTTCTATGCCAGCAGGGGCCACGGGTGTGACTGGAGGCCTGAGGATGCTGGCCTTGCTTTGTCACCAACTGAAGGCAGCCTGACAACAGCAGTCTCTGTCCCCACGTCCTGCCCTGCTGCACATACCTGAGGGAAAACGGACCTCATCTGGTGAATAGAGCAGGACCCATGCCTGCCACCTTAAAGGACAGGCTGATTTAAAACAAAGGCGGGGATTCCTCACAGAGCCAAAAAGAGATCCTCAAAGCACAAGGCCCAGAGGCACAGATTTCTCCTATGTCTTACCAGGATGGTATGTCTTCTTAAGATAAAGTGACTTTGGCGGGGGG